>NW_028301577.1:9482500-9725000 GCF_042242905.1 Orbicella faveolata
CAGCAAGAAAGAAACTGGGAATTTATGATGTACATGCGATGTTACATCGGTCATGGTAAGATAGCTAAATAGTAAGCCATAAAATGTTTGACTGAACAAACTACAGTAATCTGACACGTCTCCAGATAAATGTAGATACCATCTTATTTTCTAACAGGCAATTTGATTCGGTCTTTGATACAACCCGCACTGTAATTGGTGTGACACGCGCACATGCATAACTCCCTCATTCACCGACCACATAGCCCTTCCAATCCCCAAGAGGAATTTTTGCTGAAAAATACTCAAGTTAAGATAAATTTTCGCATTTTATACGAGTCGTAAGTTTACCCATTTTACACAACACAACGCAACAGCATTACCTCACCGAAAATAGAAAGAGAAAAAACCTCTCTGACACGTTGAAAGTCTGATTTAATCAAATTGCACTTTAACTTGGTGCCACGCAGTCCTCAAAGAACATTTGAACAGTTTTCATACTTTTTGCCTGTAAAAATATCGGACTGAAATGAATGTCATCAAATAAAACTATTAAACTGCTACTGCAGAGACGTAAAAACCGTCCAGAAATGAAAGCTTCTTTTTTGTTTACTATCCTGGAAACAATAGCCTATAACTTATCAGCTCTAACTGAATTTACTCGCATATAAAAAACAAAAGTGTTAAGTTACCATTTGTTACTAAAGATAACAACCATCTCGTAGGAGTGGTGACGATTCGTCAGCTCTAATTGAATTTACTCCATTGTGAAAAACAAGAGTGTCAAATTACACTTTGTAACTAAAAAATAAAAATATCTCGTTATGTTTGCACGCAACAAGAACAAAACAATCGTTACCCGCACTTACTATTGTAAACGTTAGAACTGTATCAAATCTAAATAGTCTCGTCTCCTCTAAAAATGTCCTAAGAACTAGAAGCGACGATTCGTGACCTCTAATTGAATTTACTCCTTGTGAAAAACAAAAGTATCAAGTTACCTTTGCAACTAAAAATGAAAATATCCCGTGCCATTTGCATACTACTCACTCACGAACTGTTTCAAACCTCAAGGCTCATCTCGTTCATAACTAAAATCCTCAGCCTAACCTACAGAAAATGTCGAAGTAAACCCAATATATGAATACTTCCTCCTCTTTTAGAGAATAAATATGGCCGTTCTGAACTGTATCGGGATCAAATCTTCTCACATACCATTTACCTTTACAACAAGATTTGATTGGCTGTTTATAGTAGATCCAATCTGATTGGTGTGACATACATACATCTCTCACTCACTCACTCATCCATTGACCCGTCCATAACATACCGACGCGCCGACTAGGAGGTATTTTTTTACAAAAAAATAACTCAAAAATGGAGCAGAAATTCGGCAGAAATTGGATAATAAGGTGTTGTAATATGGATATCGAAATTGGTCTATTGACTTACTGACTCGTGGCTCATTTGACACCTTCCGAAACAGTTCCAAGGTTGTTTGGTTTCACGTCTCGAACAAGATGCGGAAAATAATTTCCAACAGAAAGCTGGAGAGCAGGTAAATAAGATGACTTTTTGAGCAGTAGTTGTATCGCTACTCAACCCTACTTAAGATAACAAGAGATACTAATTCAACAAATTCATAGCGGCTGAAGGTGAAATATGTTACCATGATTTATGAATTTTATTTACAACGTTTTATGTATTCTCTTTACAAAATGTAAATGTACCTCACCAATCTAAAGATTCCTCTAATACCGCCATGCACTGTACAGTTTTGTGAGAACACCCTGGGGATATAACGTTTTTAATGCTACTCGAGAAACGTAACCATAGATGGTGCCCTATGTGGTTGGTCGCTGGTTGAACATTCAAACACAATCGTTATCCTGGAGATCATGCAGAGTTCAACTGGTTTCAGGAAAATTTAATTCTGATTTATTTGCTTAAAATAACACGTTTATTACAAAGACACGTAAATTTGCCCCTTTTCAATAAGGTGATGTTCTTGTGTCTCTGTTAGTCTTCATATCCCACAACCAAAACTTCTGAAAACACTTTCCAAATATTTTGCTTTCCATTCGACTGTTTAACTTTTCTGCACCCTAATCTAGAGCACCATTACTACCGTTTTTGCAAGGATGGAAGGGTTTCCATTTTAACAACTCTTACTTCAGGACCTTACAAGTTAAAAATCCAATATAATTTAATTTTGGTTTCGATTTGACAGTAGAACCCCGCTACTGATCTTGAACAAAGGCAATTTGTACTAAATTAAAACATTCCCCATGAAAACACAGCGTTATTTGCTTCAAAACTTATTTACCAACAACTCGCTTGTACTCGTACTAGTGTAGTTACACCTATCTTCGTTGACGCAACGGAAGAATTTCAGTTTCTCTCCAATCGAAAAGCAGCACAATTACCCCCCCCCCTACCCCCCGCCAAATTACCCCAATTACATTAGCTTGCTGTCATGGGACAAAGCCCCGTTGCCTAGTGAAATTCATCTCAAACACCGCGGACTCAGTCAATTACCTTACGGAATCTTGACGACTCCATAATATTTTCTCCTTACCACACCTTTCTGTTTCCCTGGGAATTAAGAACGGGAGTACCCGAAGGGGGAGAGAAATTAACAAGACCTCCGTGGAATGTTCAAGCGAATAGCGGTACGCATGCAGTGACGACGAAATGGAAGATGTTTCACGATGTTCAAATCATGTCGCTTCCTTAATTTTATTTGAGGAAGTGGACTTGTTAATCCTTGCATTTCGTTGGCCAACAAAATTGTTGAACAACGATGCAAGTGGTTGTCACGTTATTTCTGGAGACTTTTCTCTCTGATTGAGAAACAAACCTACGAACCTTTTGATCCAATTCTGCAAGCATTTAAAGGATTTCATTTCTATAGAATGTTCTTGCTCAATGAGAAACAAGCCGATGATCATATTCCCGAACTAATTCTGTAAGCATTTCAGCCTCCAAAACGGTTAAATCTCCGTCGCAATATATGATTCCATCCAGACTCTATCTGTCCCTTTAACAGGATAACCCCTCAAGATTACCCAAAATATAGCTAAATTTACAAAAGCTTTCCGCGCTGGTCTCCTCTGCTATTTACGTTCTGGGAAGATACCCTCTCCTTTTAGATAATCTACTTGACTTAGCGACATCATGTCCCTCATTCACTGACCATGAACTTCGTGCATGTGTTCAGCGAACCTGTAAAACAGATAGAGGCAAAGTGAAAAAGTAACCAAATTGCTGCCGGTTTAATGTTCCTACGCTAATGCCAGGTAATACTGAACGGATTGCGGTGCTCGTACGATCCACTGTGTACGGTTTCATATATGGGTTATTTACCAACCGTGAGTTCAAAATGGCTCGGTATTGGCCAAGTTCTTTTCTGGGGGCTTTATGGACGGAGACACAGTCGAGTTCCATAAATACGAAAAAAAAAAAAAAAAAAGAAAAAAGAATTTGGCCAATATCCAGCCATCTTGACTGAACAGGCCTGGTCAATAAAGGATTTAGTGCATGGGAAAAGAACACTATTTTCCTACGGGTAATCTCGAGTGGGCAAGACAGCGTCATCTTGCCCGCTCGGGTAGGCAATCACACGGCAGTACTCGGTTCATCTTGCCCGCTCACGGAGCTAGCCAAATAATAATGTAATTTACTTCTAATTGTTCTAACTAAACAAAACTTTTCTAACTGGTGGTCTTTAACCTCAGTTTCGCGGCCTTTTGTTCCTAACCCTGACAACAAAAAATGTGTTCTACCTTTTGGCGCACTCAGATGCCACGTCCCGTTTGCAAGATTCCGTGTATGCAAGTTTGTAAAGAACCTGTTTTTGGAAGAACAAACACAGCTCGTTTAAGTCACAAATTTTTTATCCATTGAAGACAGTAGACTACGAGTAATCCCTCTTTCGCTTAGTCCGTCGTGCCTGACGCGACGCGAAAGAAAACCGCGAGAAAAAAATGGCCGAGCGAAATCCTGGGGGCGAGGAGCGCTCCTCGCCTCCTGGATTTCGCGCGGCCATTTTTTTCTCGCGGTTTTCTTTCGCGTTAAGCACGACGGACTAAGCGAAAGAGGGACTACTCGTAGTCTAGGAAGACAGTGGACTGGCTGCCGAAAGCTAATATTTGTTTTAAAATGATTTTTACAAGAGAACGCTTTTTCAATTTTGTTACAGCTCGTTTAATTTACTACATGGTAGTCTTTTTGTTTTTCACCACGCCTCGGTAAAAGTAAGTAAAAGTAAAAGCTAAGTAAAAGCTAAGTAAAAGCTAAGTAAAAGTAAAGGCGCATGTCTTAAAACAAGATTGTAATCCATACGACGTTCTCAAACGAATCAAAGAGCTATTCCCGAGCAGAATTCTCAATGACAACATACAACTGAACTAGTACAAGCAAAAAAATTGGGCGGTGGCCTCATGGTTAGTGCGCTTGTCTCCGGATCGAGCGGTCCGGGTCCAAGCCCTGGCCGGGGACATTACCTCTCTCCACCCAGGTGGGTATCGGCGAACTTAATGCTGGGGGTAACCCTGCGATGGACTAGCATCCCATCCAGGGGGGAGTAGAGATACTCCTAGTCGCTTCATGCTACAGAAACCGGGATAAGCTCCGGCCTGATAGGCCACTTGGCTCGTATGCAGACTTTACTTTTACCTTTACTTGGAAAAAATTTCGGACGTTTAATTTCGGACACTTTTTATCTCATTTCGGGCAAATTTCGGACACTTTGTTGAAACATAGCTTAAGTAAATTTAAGCCACCAAACGCGATTTAGACTGAGACAAAATCTGTGAGAATGATAGTCTCATAGTCTTACTGCTCCCTCAAGGTTTTTTGAGACACACCGACGAGAAAACAACACAAATTCTATCAAGCTGTTACGTATCTCAAGCGTATCTCAAGAGTTCGTTCCATAAAGAAAAGTAAGAGCTTTGGAGCTACTTCACAGTTTCATTTTGTGCATGCTGTAAATATTCCGGACGCTTAAACATTTCAGATGGTTTTTTTAATTTTCTGACACTTTTTTGTCCGAAATTAGAATTGTTCGAAATTTTTTGTCAGTAATGCACGCCGTGCAATTGTGACGCAAAATCGCCCCATAAAGCATTCCTGGATGTGTCATCAGCGAGATCAATCATACTACAACATAGCTACTACAGCAGCGCTATCAAACTCAGTATAACTAAGCGTGCAGCAAAATCCACTGATGCACACTCATAGCTTACATTGTTATTCTCACGTCGCACAACTGACATTTAATCAACAACTAAACGACTGAGCGTCAGTTTCCATGCTCCCCTCTACTTACCAAGAACACCAGCAAGTGAACAAGCAGTGTATAGAAAAACGCGATCGTTCTGGCAACTTTGTTTGACATGATGAAGCGACCCTGACAAAGTAAGGAAACTATTCATGTGTTTTGTTTCTAGGAAGTCAAAGTACATGACGCTAAGTTTTCTCAAGGACAACTTCCAAATGTTTGAATTTGGTTGGACTAGGGCCTTCAGGTTTCTTGGACGGCCACCCTTCCTTTCTGCAGAAAAATATGACTTAAAGGAACTATGTCAGGGTTTGCTCATCTTTTAAAAGCGTAGCCTAAATTTTTCAAGTTCGTCATTTGTAGTCCGTGTCAATCTCCTCCATCCTTAGCCATCCCTGTTCCTTTATGGTTTATTATTATTATCTCTTTGGTGTTTTTCTATCTTAGTATAAACTACTATTTTAGGGTTTCCTTCAATTTGAAGGTAATTTTGAACGTGGCCGAAATAATTCAAAATACCGTGAGCTCCTTTAGAGAACCGAAAGTTAACTTCTCTTCTCCTCCCCCAACCTGTCCATCACTGGAGCCGGAAAAGGGTCCACAGTAATTCATGCCCCTTCAAATTTCCCCCTCCTCTCTCTTTTCTCGAGCAATAAGGGGTGGGGGGGGGGGGGGACCTTCTGCAGTTCCCTTCTCTGTACCCTTCCTTCAAGGTCTTGAAATTAAAAATTAAAAATAATTTGCAAAAAGTTTCTTCCACTTACCAGGTTAAGAGTTACTTTTTCATGTGGACTGAGCCCGAGATATCGTTGTTGTTTCTCCTAAACAAAATTTGACAATTAAGGGTAACCAGCTCAAAGACCAACAAACAAAGTGATTCATCAAATACATAAACAAAGTGCGAGGGGAGAACATGTAAAAAAAAGAGATTTATTTGACGACATTTTAAGTGCATGTTGGTAAGTTGCCCCTTAGCACACTGCATGACATTTGTATCGTTTTTCAACACGATCACGCGGATTTTAAAATGCTTTTTCAGCCTTTCCTTGCAACACCTTAGTTTGCTGTAAAACTGCTAAATCTCTTCCTGTAGTGATTAAATATGCGGTATCGGCGATCATGTGTCAGCTTCCTAAATTGAACTGTAGTAAGAGACACATTCATGTCATTTACGTCTTAACATCTTTCTCCCGCAGTTCACAACTAAGATCTTTCATATCACTTGCATTCTTCACCATCTACGGGTATATTACGAACTCAAAACGAGACCAGCTCCCAGTTGGCTTGATAGCTCAGTTGGTAGAGCACTGCACCAGTATAGGAGAGATCATGGATTCAAATCCCGCTCAATCCTAATTTTTATTCCGGGCTTTTTTATTCCCACATAACTGCGATAATCATTTATGTCTTTATAGGAAAATAAACAGTTATGTGTTCAACCCGCCGTACGAGTCCCTTGTGGAACTAAGACACCACTTACCCTCTGATTGAAAGCCGAAAAGGGATCCAACCTTTGTTCATATTGTGACGAGTATCTGCTGACTGCAGCTTCTTCGTCCCGACCCCCAGCACCCTAAGTTAAAATGACAAACACTTAGAAACTTAAAAACTATTTCTCTTTTCTAGCTCAGTTCCACACACAAAAAAATCATTTCTAGATATTATCGTGACCCATAGATAACTGTTCAATTTGTTAAGAAACACTCAAAACATGTTAAAACTCGTTAGGAAGTGACAATGAGAATCAACGGCGCAGATGGACACAGGTGACAACATGGTCAAACTTACAAGTGCAAAGTGCAAGTGCAATTTTCTAACGTACAAATTGAGGGAGAAGTTTATCTTTAATGCCCACACAAGACATTGATAACTACTTATCAAACGAAAGTGAGGTCTTTACGGGAAAATCTCAGACCGAGACCTTGGCGTACTTTTTGCTTTGGTTTTGCGGGGCCGTAATCGGCCCGTGGGCGTTACGGGGGAATAATACCCTAGAATTAGTCAATCAGAGCGCTCGTTATATCGGCTACAAACACAAGCAATATAATAATTCCCTTATCTGACTGTTAGCAGATCTCTCATAAGTTGGTGTGTAATTTTTTTGGCTCGTGCCATTTTTCAGATTTCATTCGATTTTAACACAAAGAAATTTCTAAACAGCTGACAAAACGTTACCTTAGTTGGGTAGCTCTGGAGAAACTTGATTTTCTCGTATAATTTCACGTTATCCGACCGCAAAGTGTCCACCTCGTTTTGTAACACACTGATCTGTTGCTGGTTATGGCGTAGTTGCTGAAAAACCAAACAGCAAGATCTGTCTTCAAGTGAAGTTAAAACTAAATTTTCTGCATTTTTTCCATTTGCTGAGCTTCATAATGAGCTCCAAAAAATCATGCAGGGAGCTCTACTTGAGAGTGTATTTTCAGCCGAACATGCAAGTGAAAAAACAACTGAAGGCTATTCGTCAGCAGGGCAAGTAACTGTTCGCGCTTTCCACAACTTTGTTTCCCGCGTATGCCAGCTGTAGTCTCTCCACAGACGTTTTTTTTTTTTGCTTTCCCCAGGGCCATCGCCTTGCGTTTTTGCTTTTTCAAATCCCCTGCGATTAATGCTTTTGCTTGCGATCTCAACGGACACAGGACACAATAGAGCGTCTGTGTACAGATTATGCCAGCCGCGGTTTTCCCCACAGCTTCAATATTTCCCCGCGTTTTCTAAGGGTCCAACATTTTCGCGCGCCTGTCACAGGTTAGAAGCTTTCCCGCGCCTACCATTGGTTACACAGTTTTGCATGTAGTTCTGATTGGCCATTCGAAATATTACGGTCAACCGTGGGTAGCTCTTGGCTTAAGTTCCTGGCAATCGAGCGAAACCATGTTAACAGGGGCGTTTTCGAGTTACTTCCGAAACCAAACACGCAGATTTGCAGAACTGTGAAATTGGTGCAACGAAACTCGTGGAAACGTTCCCGCAACCTATCAGGCGCTAGCAACAACAAAAAACAACAATATATTCATTTACACGAGCTTACTACTCACCGCTTCTAACTCCATATTTCTGATTTTAAATCTTTCTCTCTGGCTTGCTACGATGGGAAGAATAGATTCCATTGCGACGTTCTCCCCTGATAAACCAACTGTGACAAAAAAAAAATTGTAGATAAACACATTACCAAAATAGCGCTGCTATTAATCTGTATCATCAAATGGGTCAATTCGGTTCCCTTATAAGCGCCTAATTAACGCGACAGCAGTTGGCTTCAAAGGTGGATGGGACAATGTTAACAGCATTATTTGCTTTGCTTGTGTAGAGGCGCGGTGGCCTCAGGGTTAGTGCTCTCCCCTCGGGGACCAGCGGTCGACAAGGTTCGAGCCCTGGCCGCGGGTCGATGCGTTGTGTCATTGGGCAAGACAGTTTACTCTCACAGTGCGTCTCTCCAACCAGGTGTATAAATGGGTACCGATGAATTTAATGCTGGGGGTAACCCTGCAATGGACTAGCGTCCCATTCAGGGGGGAGCAGAAATACTCCTAGTCGCTTCATACTATAAAAACTGGGAGAAGCTCCGGCTGTAAGGACCACTGGCCTGACGCAGACATTTCTATAGCACCAGATCAATTATAACCTCTGTTGTACTTGTATTGCATAAGTATCCTAAATGACCAACAGTAAAAATTAAATAGTACCTGATGGTGCAACGGCTTGTTGTACTGCATTGGAAACAAGTTCTTTCTCTGAAGGAGGCCCTGCCTCACCCTGTGATAAATAAAACGGCACGACAATAAACCTAACTTGTATTGTGGTTGCTAACTTGGTTGAGGGCGGGGTAGGTACCGTGCAAGTTAACTCTATTATAAAAGGAAAAAAACACGTGGGATGTCAGATTCGAGAGAGTGCACTGAAAAATACTGGACCGGCAACGAAATCTCCAAGACCTTTAAGTAATGATCCAGATAAGAACTGTAGCATTTTCTATTGTTCTGCGCCAATACGCTTTCCCCACATTGAAATGGTTTTGTTTTCATACAGAGAATGTGTCAACCGATGGTAAACAGGTTTATGAAATAAAATGTATTTAAACTGATTTTGAAAGGTAGTTTCCTTTGTGTTAGAACATTCCAGCTAATCACAACAGTCATAAACAAAGACACTAAAAGCTTCCAATTTTCCAATGTTCCCCACACAGATTACTGTTGTATTTAGACTCAGAAGAAATTTTGTTGAAAGGAAGATAGTTGATCAATTACAGATAAATATATATATACAGCTACCTGAAGTTTTGGTAGAGTTTGTTGATTGAGCCAATCAGAAGTATGATACAGTAGTAAAGTTGCGCAAAAGTTAGCACCATTTTGTATTCCTTGCCGCGTGGTGCTATCCTTCTTATATGGACCGTTACGTAAAGAAAAACTGGTGGCCAGAGCATTGCGTGGACATCAAACGCAGACGAGTCCGACGGCTGAGCCATATACTGAGAATGGATTGCCCTGCGTTGGGCAACATATGGCAAAAAGTAGCCTGGTCGGACAAAACCACTTAGCGCCGAACTGTCAAGGCCGAGCTCAGTGAGATAAAATTCACATGGGGCGAGGCCTAACATGCTGCTCAAAATAGGGATAAATGGAGAGGGATTGTTGTTGCCTCATTTTCCAAACGGAGCGAAGAGGATGAAGTAAGTAAGTAATGGAACAATTTGGTTGATTTAAGTACTGGCTGGCCCTCTTATCTCATTGAGTCCCATGATAAATTTCTTAATTCTCATTACCTATCTGTGACAAAGTATTGCTATCGTAAGAGAATTTAAGAGAGAATTACTTATGACGAGAGTTTAAACGGAGTCTTAAAAACTTCTTTTACCTCTCCCTGACCACGGAATGCAGATGGCAGAGCGTTCACACTCAGAAGATCTGTTTCCAGTTGAGTAATAAGTTCCTTCTGTTCTTTTACTGTGTTTACTGCCTCATTGTACTGTGAATGAAGCTCTGAATAACGACCTGGGGAACAAAAGAATATCAAAGGAAACCATGAGCCAAGTTCACCAAGGGAGTGTTTACGTGATACCAGGGCGACTCAGGTTCCCTCTCGTGGCTCTGCTTTGGTTTTCATGATACCAACAGAAACGAGTCAGTGACCCGTGCGAGTTCGTCCCCGAGAGTATTTCACTCCGGTACGAAATCTTGCAACAGTGTTATGTAAACGACCACTCGTTTCGGTGTGACATCAGTCTCGTGGGAGACTGGAACCGGATGGCGAATGCGTAGTTCTTATAATGCAATCCAAGATGACGTCGCGTACGCCACATTAGGCATGTGATAAAGAAAACGTGTCCCTTCATGTATACGCGACACGAAATTAAGTACTCATCCAAGTATGTAACCTACGTCGGTGCGAGTTTCTCTTACACTGAGGGCGTGAGGGCGGGAGAAGGGGTGGAGGGGGGGGGGGGGGGTGTAATGGTTTGTTAATGGCCCCTTTCACGGTTAACTCGTTTGCATTACAATATAATCCAGGCAATTTGAGGCAATTCTGCTGTTCTGCCTGAAATTGCCTCAGCATGCATTGTAATGCAAATGAGAAGAGTTAACCATAGCCTGTGAACAGGCTCCCGGTTGTTAATGGGTTTAGTGTGAGCTAGCCGTGTGATCTAGGGCGAGCAGGGAGAGCCGATAGCGGAATGGTAACGAGGGGGAGTGCATGTTTTCACTCGCTTCACTCGCGGAATTCTTTTCTTTTCGCTTAAACGGCTCACCTCGCTGGGAGCCTGTTCGTAAGCTAACCATGAAAGGGGCTATTGCGTGAATGTACTCGTTCTACCCACCTGTTAAGTCGACATTTTCCACTTTTAAACTTGTATTTTCAGATTGAAGCCCTGAAAAAGAGCACAGCATGAAATTAAATTAAAATCATCCGTGACTCAATTTTGTGCATGCCCAAGTCCGCTGCCTTCAAGACCAGCATATATAAAAACTTACGCGGAAAACCTATCGAGTGTCTCGCTTCATTTCTTGGTACGTTAAGTAAAATAAGTATCAACATTTATTACTTCTAAACTTCAGGCACATTGTGCCCAGAGCCCACGCTTCCCTTGAGCAGCGTTCCCGACCACTGGTCAAGAACTGTAACTTTTGGGCTGAAAAACACCGCTGGTCACACCGGAGACTTCGTTGGAAAGATTATTCCAGAGTTCCACAGTATCTACAGCCACTTTTGAATACAGTGTTCAAAGACTTGAAAGCAGGTTTTCTTTGCTAGTTTCAAACGATGATGAACAATTGACTAATATTACAGGGCACATTATAAGAGAATTTACTTTACGAAAATAAAGATGGATTTCAGTCATAATCATATTTTAGGATAACTACAGAATTTCTCGCGCGCTCACTGGCTAATTTTAATTGTTAATAAGCGGACAGACACATGAATTCATAATTTATGCGATGCGTCAACGAGCGAGGGCGGGCAATCTATCAATTTGTTATCGTGAAAAACAAATTGACGTCAGTTTTAATGCGTCTGTCCTGTTATTGACAACGAATTTCGTCATAACATTATCAAGTAGTCTGCGGATCCACTCGGCTATCCCCTCGTGGATCCAGAGCTACTTTAACAATGTTATGCCGAAATTCATGATCAATAACAGGACAGACGCACGAGAAACTGACGTCAATTTGTTAAATAGACAACTGACTCGGAAGTAGTTTCACTCTTAGTATTATTATACCCTGCGTTGCAGGCGAAAACGGGGAAGGGGTAGGGGGCCAAAACTCCCCCTACACCATTAAAGATTGATGGGTATTTTCACCCGGATCTGGAAGTTGCCTACAAGTTAAATTTGCTTGATCCTCAGATGGGCGGGGTGAATAGGGGCAAGCAGACTACCAATCCGTGCCATTTTTTCACAAGTCCGCCAATATTTGCGTTCAAATCCGGAATCACATTGTTTGCAAACTTACTGTGGTGTGATTAACAGTCATAGTTTGCAGGTGTTTGTTTTTGCCTTTTCCCGTGGGGTCGTGATCTCCTTCATATCTGTCCTATAGGTATGGGCGGCATCAGAATGCGTGATTTTTGAGCGGTGGCTTAGGCTGAAATAGGGTACACCTTTTGTTTAAAATCAACAACAGATCAACGATCCGTGATATTTTCGAAATCTCCGAAACCACTCAATTTATCACACAAGTCCTCAATCCGTGCACATTTTTAAGACCAAATCTGTCGATGCGCAAATCTATTCACCAGACGAGCCCAAACTCAAGCTAGCGTGAAGCATGTAAAGCGTGACCCGTTAGTAAGATGAGATGAAAATTTGTTCGATCACCGCTGACGCTGTCTGATAAATCACCTCAAATTATTCAGATTCAACTTAATCAGTTCAACTTATTCCGAGTTTCTTCCTAAGGGCTGAAAATCTCGCTTTTGTAACGAAAGAGCCATGTCTGTGGTCGAGAAAAACTGGCAAACAACAAAGCCGACTATCAGAGAAAGAAGCATGCACATGTTCAATAATGATCTCTTCAGCGATGTCAAGTTTGTTGTGCGAGGAGGGCGCAATGGCGAAAGTGAAAGTAAACAAGTGATTCCTGCTCACAAGTTTGTGTTGTCGATTAGCAGTCCTGTGTTTGAAGCCATGTTTTACGGTGAGCTGGCGGAGACTACAGACTCTATTGAACTGCCTGACTGTGATTACGACAGTCTGTTGGAGTTGTTTCGTTACATGTACAGCGATGAAGTGATCTTGAGCGGAAGTAATGTGATGGGAGTGTTGTATTTGGCGAAGAAATACATGGTGCCTTCACTGGCTGTTAAATGCACCGAATATCTGCAAGAAAACTTAGATCCATCAAATGTTTTCAGCATCCTGCCCTCTGCTCAGAAATACGAAGAGAAAAACCTGGTGGATCGATGCTGGAAAGTGATCGATAAACAGACAGAAGAGGCTGTGAAATCAGATGGATTTGCGACAATCGAGAGATCCTTACTTGAAGCAGTTGTTGTAAGAGACACTCTGAGCATAAAAGAGGTAAATTTGTTCAAAGCAGTCAATCTGTGGGCAGCAAATGAATGTGAGAGACAGGGCCTAACAACCGATGGCGAAATCAAAAGAAGAATTCTTGGGGAATCGATCGTAAAAGGAATACGCTTTCCAGTGATGAAAGAAATTGAATTCGCCACTGCTGTCATTGATAGTAGAATTTTGACACCAGAGGAAGTCGTCGTCTTTTTCAAATATTACAATTCAGCATTAAATTCTCCTTTGGAATTTTTAGAGTCTGTGAGATCTGGTCTCCACGATGATAACATTTACCGCTGTGGTAGATTCAGTAGATTGCCATCTGTAAGAGAAATTTCCTGGAAGTATGGATCAGGGAGAGCAGACGGTATTGATTTTACTGTGGATAAAGACATCATGCTGCATGGACTGTGTTTGTTTGGAAGTGAGAATAATCACTACTCAGTGACCTTGACTTTAAAGCAAACCGGCAATAAGTCAACCCTAGCGTCCAAAACAGGAACATTTCCTTCCAAGCTGCTGCAGCACGCAAACGGAAACTATTACGGATTTGAAATTTTGTTTGATTCTACAGTTGAATGCAAAAAGAACACTCGATACGAAATCGCAGCTAATATATCTAGGCCTGCGTCTTGGAGAGGACTTGAAGGCGCCAGCTCTGTTGTTTGCTCTAGTGTGAAATTTACATTCACGGTAAACGCAAACAGTATTCATAGTAATGGAACTTCTGTTATAACTGGACAATTTCCTGAAATATTGTTTTCTGTGCTCTCCTAATTCCGCGTAGATTTAAAATAACTCCCTTCTGCAATAACTTGAGTAATGGACGTTGTCCAAGGAAAACTGCGAGTGAAATTTTCAGTTTTTTTTGCGATAATTCTACAGTTACTACATGCCGTGTTTCCTTCAAAACTGATCAGCTTCAGGAACATGATTGAAAACGATGTTAACTGACTGGTTTTCAAATTCATTATAATATCCTTTTAAATAATACTGATGAAGTTCTTATTTTAGTAAATTCGCCAATTTCTAGCCAAGAGTAAAAATATTTTTTCTGCACATCAATTTCTCGATCAGTTTAGTTTTTGCATGGAGTTGAAGTAGTGGCAAGGTTAATAACCAATGTAATAACTAATTAGCGTCTAAGGTAGAAGTCCTTTGGACTGAAATATTAGCTAATAATACTGATGTAATTTTCATCCGATTTAGGTGTCTGCCTGGATCATACCAGTGAAGGGTTTTTATTCAGGCGTTACAAGTCTTCCCTTCATGGGATCGATGAGGCAATTACACCTGTCGAGTACTTGAAAATGGATTGAAGTTTGATATAATTTAAGGCAAGTGATCGACATTTCCATGGAACAGATAGACAAAGCAACTAAATAACCAAAAATCCATAAAACATGAGTTTTGCGCGAACAAGATGTGAAGATGTGATATATAAAAACTAATAGCAACGTAACTAAGGTCCCAGAAGTAGTTTCGAATAAATTTTACTAGTGGGACATATGTTCCAGTAAAACACAAGGGTCTATGTAATAAAATGTGATTTTATAACGTTTGTATGTTGAGGTGACAAGCCATACTGATTGCGTTATCTGCTTTTTTCCTGACAGTGAAAATCACTCGCTGACCTCATAGTCTCTGTACAACAAGCTCTGTGCTCGAGCACATAAATAGGAAACGCATTACTGTTGTTATCTCAAAATAACATGGTAAGTTACACTTGAAAAAAGCTAACGCAGTTGACAGAGGTAGAGCCAAGAAAAGAAATAAAATAAATACAATACTAACATAACGACCAAGGCCAACCTAAGAAACAGACCATTAGAAAAGCGATCGGGTGGGGGTTGGGACTTTTTCAGCTTGCAGTAATTTTTTTCACGTTCACTAACTCTGCAGGATTTCTTTTTTGTTTTCGGGGGCAAGTCCCTGCACGAATTTTTTTTTTCGGGGGGGGGGGGGGGAGGGGGAATGGGGGTGGAAATTGGAGGGGAATATTGTACTACCGCAATCTTAAACTTGACATTCACCACAATCTCAATGCCTGGAACAGGCTCCAAGTTCAAACAATTTTTTTTAACTTTCAAAATAATACTCGGGGGAAACATAACCAAGTATCAGACACATCCAAGTGCTGTTGCCTAAAATGGGGCTTCATTGCTTTTTTGGTTCGATGTTTACAGAAATATCAATTTTATTGATTCATTACCCTTGTAATAAAATTCAATCTTGGCAGGCAGTCAATAAAGGTTTAAGCTAGGGTTCTGTGAGTGACCGTCCAGTAGCAAATATGGAGCTGAAGGGCTTACTCAACTAGGGGGTCTGGGGGCATCTCCCCAAGAAAATTTTGCAGAATTGGAGTATTTTTGGTGCGTTTTCCACGATTTTCAGCCGATATGTTTAATGTGTCGATTGGACTTGAATAATAATGTGTCGTTTACTTTGCCAAAAACCTATAATAGATTGAAACAGCCTGTGCTAAATGCATCAATTGTGTTAACACCTCCATGATTTTCTTTGTTTACGACGCTTGTCCAACGTTGATCTTGGCGGCCATCTTAAGGGAAGTGTTACGGTTCGTCATGGGTGTGCACATCTGTGTCCACAATCGTCATTTATGCATGTCAGTTGTGAAATCACTTCTATATTTGGAGGCTTTCAAAACACGGTATGTGATTGGTTAAATGCAAACAAATCAAGAAGGACGGCTGTTTATAGCACATGGTTTTTTCAACACTTTTAAGCCATGGTTATCCATAAAGGCTTTTCTGCAATGGTGTTTGGCTACCAGTGTCCATGATGAGGTTGCTTTGCAGTATAAAGTGGCTGCCAAGTCGCCATTCAGGCGGATACAGTTTGTAAACCCAACAGTGCAATTGACTCTGCAGGAATGGTTTTCTTCACTTCTGCTTTGCACGATTTTTTCTGTCCCCCCACCCCCCCCCCCCAACCCCACCCCCCATCACTTTTCTAATGGTCCGTCCCTAAACAAAGGTTTCTCTCGCCAACTTCGTTAAAGAGCCACAACCCAAACTCTAAAACAAGTAGAGTCCAGAATATGGGTTAAAATTGACAGCTGATCTACAGCTGTCGAACTGAAAATCTATTCACCCGACGAACCCAAACTCAGGCTACCGTGAAGCGTGACCGTTGGTAAGATGAAATGCAAATTTGTTCGACCACCGCTGACTGACAAATCAGTTCAACTTATTCAGTTTCCAGAGTTTTTTTAGAAACAACGCCTGCCAGAGAGCTGGAAATCTCGCTGTTGAAACCAAAGAGCCATGTCTGTGATCAAGAAAAACTGGCAAACAACAAAGCCGACTATCAGAGAAAGAAGCATGCACATGTTCAACAATGATCTCTTCAGCGATGTCAAGTTTGTTGTGCAAGGAGGGCGCAATGGCGAAAGTGAAAGTAAACAAGTGATTCCTGCTCACAAGTTTGTGTTGTCGATTAGCAGTCCTGTGTTTGAAGCCATGTTTTACGGTGAGCTGGCGGAGACTACAGACTCTATTGAACTGCCTGACTGTGAATACGACAGTCTGTTGGAGTTGTTTCGTTACATGTACAGCGATGAAGTGATCTTGAGCGGAAGTAATGTGATGGGAGTGATATATTTGGCGAAGAAATACATGGTGCCTTCACTGGCTGTTAAATGCACCGAATATCTGCAAGAAAACTTAGATCCATCAAATGTTTTCAGCATCCTGCCCTCTGCTCAGAAATATGAAGAGAAAAACCTGGTGGATCGATGCTGGAAAGTGATCGATAAACAGACAGAAGAGGCTGTGAAATCAGATGGATTTGCGACAATCGAGAGATCCTTACTTGAAGCAGTTGTTGTAAGAGACACTCTGAGCATAAAAGAGGTAAATTTGTTCAAAGCAGTCAATCTGTGGGCAGCAAATGAATGTGAGAGACAGGGCCTAACAACCGATGGCGAAATCAAAAGAAGAATTCTTGGGGAATCGATCGTAAAAGGAATACGCTTTCCAGTGATGAAACAAGATGAATTTGCCAATGTTGTCATTGATAGTAAAATTTTGACACCGGAAGAAGTCTTCGCCTTTTTCAAATATTACAGTTCAGCATTGAAATCTCCTTTGGAATTTTCTGAGTCCTTGAGATCTGGTTTCCACGACGATAACATTTTCCGCTGTGGTAGATTTCAATCTGTATCAGGAAATGGATGGGGTTATGGATCGGGGGGAGCAGACCGTATTGATTTTACTGTGGATAAGGACATCATGTTGCATGGACTGTGTTTGTTTGGAAGTGAGAATAATGACTACACAGTGAACTTGACGATAAAGCAAACCGGCTCTCATTTAGCAGGAACATTTTCTTCGAAAGTGTTGCAGCACGCAAACGGAAGCTATTACGGATTTGAAATTTTGTTTGACTCTACAGTTGAATGCAAGAAGAACACAAAGTACGAAATCGAAGCTCTTATATCTGGGCCTATGTCTTGGGTTGGAAGTGGCAGCCTCAGCGCTGTTGTTTGCTCTGGTGTGACATTTACATTCACGGACAACGCGAATACTATTCGTAATAATGGAACTTCTGTTAGATCCGGACAATTTCCTGAAATATTGTTTTCTGTGCAGCCCTAATTCCGCGTAGGTTTGAAATAACTTCCTTCTGCGATGACTTGAGTAATGGACGTTGCCGAAGGACAATTTCGAGTGACATTTACTACTTTTTTTGTGATAATTCTACAGTTGTTACATGCCGTGTTTCCTTCGCAGCTGATGAGATTATCCTTTTAAATAATACTGATGAAGTTCTCATTTCAGTGAATTCGCCAATTTCTAGCCAGGAGTAAAAATGCATTTTCTGTACATCAATTTTCTCAAATCAGTTTTTGGAGTTAAAGTACTACGGTAGTGGTAAGGCTAATAACCAGTGTCTAATTAACCTTGTACGCAAAGTCCCGGTGAATTGTTTCTGAATGTGTCTCGATAAAGTTTTTTCTGGGTCATACCTAGCATTTTCAATCAGCTTTTATAAGTCTTACCTTCATGGGATCGATCCAGTAATTGGAAAAGGATTGAAGTTTGGTATAACGTAGTTCATTAAGGCAATCGATTTTCCATGGAAACGATAAACAAAAAAAGGAATTTAAAATCGACAAAACACGAATTTTGCCCGAATCCGATGTGATCTATAAAATCTAGTGCCGATGTAGAGCAAGGAGAATAAAGTTTTACAGGAATAAACATTTTAAATAAAAAGTAAATCGCACTAACATTTCAAATTATACTTTTGTTTTTGCATAACAATAGTAAATGGACCGACAGTTGAACACTGTTTCGACAAAATTGCTTCAAATAATAACAAAATGTGTATTTAAGTCATGTTTTAAAGCCATGAAAGTTTTGTTGGATTTCTTTTTCGTGAATGCTAACCACAAAAATCAGCGGCACATGAAACACTTGCAAAATAGAAATTACCTAAAAAGAAATGGGCGTAACAAAATAAAAAGCGTAGAGCAATTTTCGATTGAGTGCTGTAAAACCAAAACCAACATTATCACGGACAATCTAACGCAGGGTTTGTACTCTTTTAGTCTTTCAAAATTCCATGACTTTCCATGACCTTTTCCATGACTTTTCTGAGTTTTCCATGACCAAAGTTAAGTAGGTACTCTCACAGTAGTATCAAAACAATCACTTATTTAACGCATTTTCCAGCATTATAATGGATAAAATGCCTGCTTGTGTCTATTTGTCTCAGACTCATTGGGTTTTTTTTTCGATTTTTTTGTCTTTTCGCCTTTTTGTTCTCAGAAAGCATATTGTTTTTCCATGAATTTCCATGACCCGCACTCCATGACTTTCCAGGTTTTCCATGAACTGTACTAACCCTGTAACGCACCAATCAAAACTTGACCTAATTATACATGTTCATGTAGCTGACGCAAACCGCGGGAAAACGTGTGGGAACGAGTCACTACTGGTTTTGGTTTTACTTCTGATTGGATGAAAGTGTTGCATGAGTTCTTTAAAGCCAGTCATGTCGCGTTGTAATGCAAAACCAGTTACTTTTCAACACTCAAGTGAAAACCGCTGTATTAATAAAAAATTTTACAGTTACTGATGTACGTACTTTTGTTCTTGTCAAGGAGAAGCATCTCAAGAGATTTGGGCGTGGACTCCTACAACAAAAAAATCGACAATTATTGTACAGACAGAAATATTTTTGCCCCTATCCATTTTCCAATGCAGAAAAAAAAAAAAAATAATAATAATAATAATGATAACAATGATAACAATGATAACAATGATAATAATGATAATAATGATAATAATAATAAGGTAGATAGCTAAAAACTCTCTTTAGTGGAATTCTATTTATGCAAATGCTTCAATCTGTTTGGCTGAGCTATCGTACACTGTCAGCCATTTGTAGTGTGCAAGTGTGCAGTGGCTTCAGGTTGCTTACACAATGGACACGTCTTCTCCCTTACCAAAGTTAAACAATACTACATGATTAAATTTGGGAGATGATAAAAATTAGAGAAAAGCACTGTTAAGTGACTTGAATTAAAACCTTAAAGTTGTTGACTAAATTGGCATCAGTGCATGTACCCAGCTGCAGGTTTCAAATGCCAATTCATTCCGCTTGCGATTTTACTAAAGCGTGATAGTTACTGAAAATGCTTCATTATCTGGCGGAGAGTTACAAAGAACTCTGACTAGTAAATCGATTAGATTATTCGCTCTCAATTTTTACCTCCAGCCTCATCAACTAACACCGCATAGAAATATCGAGCTCATAATCTAATTATAATATTTAGTCAATGCTGATGTGAAGTGACTATTATCATTGATTGACAATATATTTATTTCATTTTCCTTATTACGATATAACAACTCTGAAATTAAAACATATTAAAAACTGACAAAAATCAAAACGCACCATTTTTTCTCCATCTCCACTTTCCTCGCTTGTTGAGAATTCTATTGACTTTAAAATGCTGAAAAACAACCACATAAACATACATGTACTAGCACCTCAAAATTTAACAGAAGCAAAAATATACAATGGTAAGCAACTAGTAAACTTATAAATCTAACTGCAGGACAAAACATTATTTTATTGATAACAAAGGAGACAACTGAACAAGATAACGCGTCTTCTCTTGCTAAACTCAACCTTCTTCTGTATTAAGGTTATTCCCCAGTAACGCATTGTGCATCCCTACTGCGCATAATTTCACTCGTGATTAGCGCGCACGCATTAAAAAAATGGCGGCTTTTTCTTTACAGCTGGACCTCGCCATAGAGGTAAATCGTCATTTTCTCACAAACGAGTATGGTGACCTATCATTTTTTTCTGTTGTTTTGAATTGAGTAATAAATTTTTCTGTGTAAAATAAATATGGACCAATTCTCAGTGTAGAACAAAAAGCAATCGTTGGAAACGTGAATTTAGTAAGCAATCGTGACTACAATCATCGTGCCATTATAAGGATTTATATGGGTATAAACAAGGTGCTGTTGCTCCTAAACGAACATGGGGACCCCTCATTTTTATTTCAAAATTTAAGTTCCTATAATATAAACAATCAATAGGCAAAGTTTCACAAAAATCTCAGTGCAGGTTCTATCTCAGTGGAATGACCTTAACTACATCTGGATTTATTTTTAATATTTTTTGGATGGAGGAAAGAGCAAAAACACATCTTTAAACACAAAGCAAACGTATAATTAATGTTATTTATTTTATTGTTGTTTTCCAATCCATAGACCCTTAGCATAAATTATCATAATAAATAAATAATCTTTGATGGGGAGGCCTACGTCACAAAGTGGTTTACAGAATGGTCCTCTATTAGTATTAAACAAAAGCAAGTCTAGGAAAAATGAGCTGGATTTTAAAAAAACTAATATATAACTATACAGAACTAAAAATATAAAAAGTATTAATAGATAACAACAAAAGGAGACAAGTGATAAGTCAATAAAGATGGTGAATTTTAAGCTCAGTAATGAAATGTGAAGGTGAATTAATCAACATGATACAAGCGTGGGACAAAGAAAAAATTCTGAGTCCCCGACAGGAATCGAACCCATGACTTCCCGAACACCAGGCAGGCGCTCTATCCACTGAGCTACGAGAACTCATGGAGAGCAAGGTCATTTAACTGAGTTCATATATGAAAGGTGTCCTGCATACTGCTAGGATCAACGCTATCAAATTCATTGTGAGTAGTGTATGCAGGACACCTATCATATATGAACTCAGTTAAATGACCTTGCTCTCCATGAGTTCTCGTAGCTCAGTGGATAGAGCGCCCACCCGGTGTTCGGGAGGTCATGGGTTCGATTCCTGTCGGGGACTCAGAATTGTTCTTTGTCCCACGCTCGTGTCATGTTGATTAATTCACCTTCACAAAAGGAGACAATAATAATAAAAAAAAACTTTGCATTATTCTCACTACATTAAACTACAAATTAAAGTTCGGCTTTGGAACAGACACTCTTAAAATTAATTTCGCTAAGGAGTTACACATATCTGTAGCAAAATTTAGAGTGGTCCAATGTCCCCATCTTCTTCTTGGTCTGTAATGTCCCCATCTGTCCCCACCTTCTAAATTTGAATAACTTAGAGTATTTAAGGCTTGCACATGTACATCCTTAGCCTTATACTGATGTTTCCAAACAATGGATTTGTCACAATAATGTGAGGCTTAGATGTATAAGTATTGTTATTCAAATATCCGCCATTTATGCAAAGGATCTAATTTGCTGACTCCAAATCATGTTTTGTTTTTTTTACCTCAGCTCTCTTTTGATTTCTTCATAGTTACTCTGTATATCAAGCTTTGCCTCCTGGTTTAGAAGTAAGCAAAAGAAAATAGAAATTAAACAAACAATATTCAGCTCAAAAGCGCTACGTCCATGATAAAGGTTTCCAGTTTGAAAACTCCTTGTCAAGAATGACATATTCCTCTACTTCACTTACAGCAACTAAACTACAAAATTAGTGTACATGTAACAGCATAGCAACAACTGTGAACATTATAAGTACATATACATATAAATAACATTAATGTGCGCAGGTACATGTACCTTCTATTAACTATTTTTTAGTTAACGCAAGGAGTTCATTCAGTTTAAATACATGTAGATTTTCGAGTATAATCTGCACCCTGTAAAAATTTTCCCTATTGGTATGTTATTTATTACTTAATATGTGCAGCATCGTTGCACAAGAATCTATGATTTTCAGAGTCACAAATTTTGCAAGATAACAATAATGACAGTTCACAATACATTTACAAACTTGTATATTGTATGGTTTATTGTACAGTATGTTGTACACCTGTAGCTGTTGACAATTCTAAATATTATGGACCTTTTTGGTGATATGGCAACCATTTTGAATTCTATTTTTTCAAATAGCTATTATGGGAATATAGATTTGGCACACATTACCAACTGCTGAAGTGCTGTGGTTTTGCTAACAAGTTGATCTTCTAATCTGCCAATCTGTAACAAAGTAAAAAATTGGTGAAAAGACCAAAGTGAGAAATACAACATAATTTCCCGGTATGTACAATGTACAATGTTTTCAATAACAAACGATAACACCACCCAGTGAAATACTGCACTGAAACAAAGTTGATACTCTCTTTTAATCTTTCAAGATTCCATGACTTTCCATGACCTTTTCCATGACTTTTCTGAAAGTTAAGTTGCTATTCTCACGGTAGTATCAAAACAATCACTCATTTAACATATTTTCCAGCATTATAATGGATAAAATGCCTGCTTGTGTCTATTTGTACTGTAATTAAAGCCTGTTTCAGACTCATCTATTGTTTTTTGTTTTAGATTTTTTTTTGTCTTTTTGCCTTTTTTTTCTCAGAAAGCATAATGCTTTTCCATCACTTTCCATGACTCGCACTTAAATTCCATGACTTTCCAGACCTGGTAATTGAAAATTGTAATAAATTCCATAACTTTCCAGGTTTTCCATGACCGGTAGGAACCCTGTGAAATCTACCTAGAATGTGTAGTTCCATAAAATATCCGTACGGTCCACCCCGAGAAAGGTTGATGGAAATTCTACGGGGGAGAGGGGTTTCAAAAGGCAAAATTCTTAAAGTAAAGTATGAATTGCTAACCCAGAATTTCCCAAGGGGTGGGGGCTTCAAACTAAAAAACCGTCTGTGGGAGGGGTATGGATATTTTATGGGAAAACACAATCTGTCCTTGCTCAGTTCAAAAAAATCTTATTGGAGGAATTAAGATGAAAAATCTATGAGATTCAAAACTTGGACTTCTCATTGCATTTTTCCCTTACACAACGGATGCAAATGAAGACTGGTTGCAAATCTAAATTTCCTTGGTTGACATGAATGGTAAAAGTTAATATATACAGTGCTGTGACAGCAACTGAAGACAAATTTGCGATATAGCGTGATGAAATCAAGACTGTACATGTAGCACATGTCAAAACAGCATTATGCAAAATTGGACTGTTGGGCACCTTAAATGCACAGTATAGAGATACAGCTGAAGAGTTAGAAAAATTTTGAATTCATTTTTTACCTCATTTGCTCCTGATTCTTTCAATCTGCTCTGTGTCACTTGTAAATGCTGCACATCACTTACTAGCTGAGATATCTGTTAGGAATAATTATCATAAAATAAATTCAATTTTTGATGAAAAATATTGACATTTTACGCTCAGTACCCTCTGTTCCGCCCTTGAGTGGAACCCTCAGGGGTTCAGAAGAAGAGGCCGCCCAAAGCAATCCTGGAGGCAAAGTGTGCAAGACGAGCTTGCCAAGAAGAATATCTCTTGGATAGAGGCAAAGAGAACTGCCAAAAATAGAGTCAGGTGGAGCTCCATGGTTGATGCCTTATGCTCCCCATGAGGAGTGAAGATGGCCTAATGTAATGTACTGTACCCTTGGAATACTGGAAGCTGACGTAGAAAGGGCAAATCAGGTGAAGATCCTAAATTATCTTACATGATGTATAAACTGAATTCAGTACTGTTCTTCTCCCTGAGCAGATTTCAGGGTTTTTTCAATTATGTATATTTTTTTATCAGTCATGGCATTGCACGTGGCTAAAGTGCTTTCTTTACGTTGTGTTACAGCACTGTATTGTATGTGCAGGCATTTTGACCTGGATAGAGCACCTACATACATAGTACATGAAAACCAGCTACATGAAGGCTGATATGACTTCCTCTCTAAATATCGTCATTTAATATTATTTAAATGCAACATTCTTCACAAGTGTTACAGATTACATTTCACCTGAGAACACTGAGCTTCATACACACTGTAGCAACAGTCCTGAGTTGAAATCCTGTTGACAAGCCCTAATTTCCCTCTGGCTTTCTTTGAAATACATACATTGCCTTCAGTTAAGAGGATTAACAAATTATTTTAATTTATTTTTCCATAATAACACATGCAATTAAACTAACCTGTCTTTCTTTGGCTGCCAACTCATGTTCCAAGCTTGAACGTGAGATTGCATCAATTGCTTCAGTCTACATCATTTACAAGAGAAAATAAGAAGGCTCATTCAAAATACAGTGTACAATACACCAATTCCAGAAAAAAACCGGAAGTTGCACGCAAGCAAGGCTTAATAGCCCTCGAGCTTTCAAAATGGCGGACGAAATGCTGGGGAAGAACGAAAAAATTCGAATATATGTAGGTTAGAGCTACTTGTCTGGAGCAAATGTGGTAAAGAAAAGGAAAAGAGTTGGACACAAGTGTTGTGCGGCTGCAAACTCTAATAATCGAAGCAAAAACCGACCTGATTTATCATTTCCACGACTGAGTTTCCTTCGGACAAGCTAGCCAGATAAACAAAGAAGAAAAAAGTGGGAAATACTTATGCAAGGGGGAGGTGTCTATTTTACCTCGGTAGGAAATAATTTTTGTTTTTCCGAGCACTTCTTGCCAAGTGATTTTAAACTGAGCACACTTTTTGAAACTGGGAGCCGTACCCTCGGCTTTCCCTTGGGCAAAAGTTGATGAGGAATCTCTGTGTAGAGCAAAATATGTGATGCATCTGAGTCTGGCATATGAATACCCATCAGCTTCAATCAACTTAGGAATTAATCAGTTTTCATGCCTCTGAGGTAAACAAAAAAAGTTTCCCAAAAACAATGTTGAATGTGGAAGAACACTAGTGATTTAAATACAGCCATTGATGAATTTTGAGTATTTTTTACTTGCTTAATATTTCAGCAAGATCTGGCTTTTAGGTTTAATGTTTCAGAACTAGTAGTGTCAGATAAATTATTGCATGTGCCAATTTCCTGTACTTGATGTTGGGGAGCCAGCCATTAATTATTTACCTGAAGTTTTCCTAGGCTGAATTTGAAAACATAAAGTGCTGAATAGACTGCAGAGAGATAACAGGTCAGACACCCAAGACCTGGACATCCAAAAGTGAACTTTACTCTGAATAAGTCTCACAACACATTTTAAGGCCTAGTAGGAATTTTCCTTAATGTCGCAGATTTGATAGACAGCTTGTACTGGCAAGCAGGAAGGTTATAATCTTCATCCATTCTATGCAACCAAGTAAATCAGAACTGACTATAATTTTAATACCAATTTTCTAAGGAAGACTGTTTTCCAACCATGAACCAGAACTGCAAATGTAAGAATACAAGCTGAAATGGCTATTAGGAGAATAAATGGATGGCATATATTTGATGGTGTAACTCCACTAAGGTTGTGTAGAGTTGTCAATCAACCCTGGATAGTGAGCTATTTGCTTGTAAACTGGCAGAAAAAAGTTATCTGATGTTTATTTGTCATTTGGTAGTGACTTTAAACAGAGTACATGATAATGTTCATCAGTGGTAATCAAATATTTGGTGATTTCCACCGTACTGAAATTGTACATTATGTGGCTTCATGTTCTATTTTCTGGCACAGGGTGTAACATAGAAGGAGACATGGTAGAGCTGGTGTATAATTTTGCTAATGACATAAAAGTGCAATTGAATTTGACCTCATTGAGAATTTCCTACATTGTATGATTTTATAGATTCCCAATTGTTTTGAACTATTTTGAACTATTTATTCAAATATTCATCACCAGAGAAAAACTGGAAGTAGCTGAATTCTCTAGTATTAGATGCTGGACAAACTTTTTGGACCTTTGATATACATTATTTATTCTGGTTTTAACAATAATCACATCGTGTAAGGCCATCTCTAAGCATTAGGTAGGCCAATTCATATATAATATATTTATCATAAATTGTTCAATATTCTTTAGCATCTCCTTCCACCATTCTATGTCCAAGGCATTTTACTCATTAAAAATTCGCAGTTACTTTCAATTTATAGCCAGGACATTCCAAAGTCTGTTCACAACAAAGAGTAGTTGTTGCACATTGTACATCATAAACTGAAGTTCATATAACTCTTGTTTACTTTTAAACCAGGGTCAAACATTTTGCATATTGATTTTATAAGGCAATCTTTCAGGGTCTCACTATCCATAACAATGACATTCCTAGCTTAAATTATTTCATGGAGATTGCCCTTACTTGGGTCTGTAACCTCAGTCCAGCTGGGGGACCCTGGGGAGGCCCCCAAAATTTCCCTTTTCTCTTGAACAAAAAACAGCATTTTGTTACTTGCACCTTCGTCGATCCCTGTTGATGCATTATTTCAGTGTACTTGTTCATTACTAGTTGCTAGTTTTCTAGGCCATCTTTCATGGCATGTCACTGATAGTCTTTGTTACACTGTAGTACACGTCACTGATAATTTTATTGGTGATTTGACTGATGAATCAGCTTTGTGATTGCGTCCTACCCTGTAATGCAATGATGCTGTCACTGTACCGAACCCTTGCTTATATCATTCTTGGCGAGCAGATCGTGGTCTTGTTTGATACTCTGATTAGCATCTTTTGAACTTTTAAAAGGATTTCCCTTTATTCTCTAACACCGAATGTTAATTTATGAAGAGAGATTGGATATTCTCAAACTTGAGAAGACTGAAGTCATCAGTGAAAAATGAATCAGCCGTAGGAAATTTTTTAAAGTGTTTTGCTGCAATATTCCCGATATCTGACACAATTTTTAAATTCACTTCCGTATGTTCTTTCGATCTCTTGCTGTAGCTTTAGTACAGCATTCTTCGGGTCAGGGTCGTAAACTTTTACAATTTTCATTTCATTCAGATTCTTTTTCCTAAACCGACCATGAACAAAGTTCTTTTAGGCAATAAAAATGGTGAGAACAGGTTGTTTTTGCGCATACTGGAGATCGAGACAATCGAAGGATGGAAAACATACCCATCTAAAAGTTCCTTTATTTTGCCCCTTTGATTTATACGGCGACTTTTAAGTCAGAATTTCGATTGGCTGAGTGTCAATTTTTCAATGTTCTTCGCTCACACTGACGCCAGGAATATCATCAGAAGAGAGATTGCCCTTTCTTCTTCGTTCGCCATGTTGCTTTAATTACCGCGAGGGCTATTAAGCCTCGTTTCAGTGCAACTTCCGGTTTTTTCTGGAATCGGTGTATTCTGTACACTCATTCATTCATTCATTCTAAAATGAGTATAACATACCAAAACTTTCCACCTGTATACAAACTGATATTCTTTAATTTGTAGTACCACAAACACGAATAAAAATTTAAGAATGCATCAACTTAGTATGGGCACTATGATTTCCACATGCAAAAATAATAATAAATTATTTATTTCTTCTATTTCTGTCTTTTGATAACAACTTGCAATAAGTTCACACACATCATTTCTATTTGAAACAGTATTAACTTCATGAACTGTGTAATTGTGCCTTTCATCTTTTTCTCGCCTTCCTTTTCAATGTCACTGACAATTATTTGAACATGCTGTGATCAGATCTAATCTGTCACCATGCACTGGACTCCACCAAGAAATACTGATAATGGAGAGTAGAAACGACAGGAGTGTGGAGTCAGCTGGGGATAGGTAAGGAAGAAAACAAAAGACAGGCAGCCATGGCAGTCTCTTATCATGTCCTTATGCACCCAGAGGAACAAGGGGACGTGAGTGAAAGTGAGCGCTATGATCACAAACAAGCAGCTTGTTTGACACTTAAGATACTACATGTAAAACAAGACAGCATGGTGAAAATATAAAGTCTACTATAGACTAATAGTTATGACTACACTGCCAAATATATCAACATTTGTTGTAATCTTACCATGCTTGGCCTTCCTGAGTCACTTGCATTCTGAAATAAAATCATAACACAAAGATACAAATAATTTATAAGCAAGTGATTCTGACAGAGAGTTGAAAGTTAGCTGAAGTCCATTTAAAAGACACGCAGAAGTTGAACAAACCTGTAATGCACTTTGTGCAGCAACAAGCTCTTCCTGCAGAGATTCAACTTGTCTTTCAGCACTCAGTGCTCTCTGTAGGAAAAAAACAAAGATGCTAGAGCATTTTTTTCAGGCATATTTTATTTCCTTTTCCACAATGTGAGATACAAACACATCAAGCAAATCATGCTTATTCAAGTAGCTGACCATGTGTGAAGTAGACCATAGGCATACAATAAATTATCATTAACAGTAACTGTTTCTCTGAAGGCCACAAAAACGTGAGAAGAAAAGAGGTATAGGTGTGAGGAAAGAAAAAGAGGTATGAGGCATACTTTCAAGTTGCCAACCAAATGTAATCACTGACAATAGGCTGTGTAAGAGTTTTGTTGCACTACATGTAAATTAATTATTGTCAATGATGTTTACCTGATTTGCTCTCTCTACATCGGCTTCCAGTATTTCAATTTCTGAAGACCTTCAAGTTGTAAACAGAGGAAAGAACTGACCTTAATCAGTAAAACAAAACCACATGGAAACTAAACCATTGTTGTAAAGGATCTGCTGTAGTTTAGTTAGTTGGTTAAGTTTAATATTTTAGTTAGTTAGTTTTAATTAATATTTATTCACAAAAGTACATTTTTACATTGATTTCTTATTTTGCTTTCTTGGCACACCTGTAAACAAGCTGCTGCATCCTGTAGACTCTGCTTATACATGTAGCTACAATGTAAGTGTGTGACCAAGTAAAATAAACCATGTCTATGTCTAATATGTCTAGGTAGTAGTTACAGTACACACCTTGCAACTGTTACTTCATCAAACTTGGCCTTCACATCAAATAGATCTGACTGTGCACTATCCAGGGCTAATAAAAGACCAAAGTAAAAAACCATTAGCTATCATCGTAGACTAGACATGTGGGCAAAAGACTGGCGGTGCATACATGTAATATATGGGCTACAGTCATGTAGCTCTTTGCACACATAATTTGTCTGCCTATAAGTTAGCCAAACAATAGCCAAGGCCATTTCTGAGGCAACTTTTGCCTTTGTTTCAAAAGAGTCCTGAGGGGAAACTTTTCATTATCATTACGAAAATGACTTTGATTTCAATTCAAATAAAACCTGCACATGCAACTCCCCACAGAGATGAGAACAGAGAGAACAGTCTAACTTTAATTTTTGCAACAACTGGCTGAGTGACCCTCTATTGCGTTATTCAACAGAGCACAAAGAGAGGGGATGAGGTGAGGTAAGAAAGAGGCACAGTCAACTTGAGAATTGATTTGTCTGGTGATTAGGTGGTTAGTGTGGGATCAATTGTTCCTGGTTTAGACCCTGCGTTTAGAGCTGATGTATTATGTTTCTTAGGAAGACAATTTCCTCTCACAGTGCCTCAATCCCTCTCTAACCAGGTGTACATATGTGTACCAGCATCTGGTATTTATCAACTGTTAGGGTTACACGTATGTGACAAAATAATGCACTTAAACTGGCAACTAATGGACTGATGCCACTTCTAGGAGAAGTAAGAGGGTTCACGACACAGTACCTAGAATATTGTTGGTTTCAGAAACTTTTGAACAGATGTGATCTCAAAATCTCAGAATCCTTTGCATAATGACTCATGAAGTCTCATAATTCTGTCTCAGACTCTAAAATTGTTTAGTTCTCAAAAGAAATCAGAATTTCAAACAAGGGTTTCAGTGTCTCTCTCTTTCCTTTTTGTTCAGTTTTGGTGTCTGGGCAAGTTGTGGAGTTTGCCTTTCATCATCACCTACAAAGGTTCATGACTTTGTAAAATGCACTTGCCAGCTTAAAGACTTTGAAGTAAGCAAGTTTGATTCAAGGAGAGAGTTCAGTAGGAACATTGGGGTTTCACCCTTGATGACCTAGTACATACCAGCTTGAAGGGTTGCAGCTTTGTGCTCTGCTTCACCAAGCTTTTTAGCAACAGAAACCTGAGTTTCCTGCAGCATTCTCTCTTTGTCAGAAAACATCTTCTGCATGTCTTTCTCCTTGTCCTTCACTCTTGCCTGTGTGAAACATTTAACAACTTACAACTGGTTTTTGCGAAAAAAAACCTGGAGCTACATATGTACATGTATGAATGAGATGTTCAAATGTACTGCATGTGGTAGGGAGCTTAAACAAGCCATAATGGCAACAGAAATGAGAATGACACCAAAAAAAACCCAACTGATTAGCAGCACAATTGCTTTGCACAGCTTTATAAATCTTATTACAATTTCTAAGCACCCTTTGCAAAACAGCAATGTGAAATGATTTCTGATTTTTCCAAGAATGTTAACCATAATGACTAATTTTTTGTATTTCCATTTGGAATTGATTGCTAGCATTACATAAATTGTTTAGTTTGAGCTACAGGTGACTAAGTTTACCGATCAGCATACTGGACAGCTCTGAACAATTACGAAGTTCAAAGACAAAATACGAATCCTTCTTTTATTAGGTGTGACAGACATCCTTTGGATTGCTGATTGCCTTTGTCATAACTTCATATGTAGTTCCCTACATACACGTGTTTGTTACATGTATGAGAGAGGTCCTTTAGCTTGCAAATGTTCAAAGTAATATCCACTTGTTTGTACTAAAATACCTGAACTCTGTCTTCCATCTTGTCTTCATACTCTCTCAGTTTCTCTTTTAGTCTACTGATGGTCACCTCTGTAATAAAGGGGAATTCAAAGCAGACAAAAACATAAAATATAAATGGTTCCTAAATGTTACAACATGACATAAAATTGCAGAATAATTCTTTTTTGTCTCGTCTTTGAGCTTGAACCATGTTATGTTGACGTGAAGTTGAAAGATGATACTTAAACTTAGGTGAATTAAAAAATACAGTAACTTGCATTGGGTAACACTGAACATGTACATTATTATCAAGGGGGGAGGTACGGTGGACTGGAGCCCTGGCCACGGGTTCATTAATTCAGACAGTTAAATATGTATACAATGAATTTGCAATAAAATTACTAACAGCCAACATACTATAATTATACCTTGATTTTTAACCTCAGCAAATTCAGTGTTGTATTCTTCTAAGGTTTCTTTTAGTTGCTTATTTTCAATTTCATAGTCCTGCAATCAGAACTGGTGATGTTAGACATACCATATCTCATATTAGAAGAGAAAACAGAAATAATTTTTATTACACATTTTGTACCAGTTTTATCAATTTCACTGGAATTCAAATTAATTTCACCTGTAGTTTGGAAACTTTCTGCTGCTGAACAACAGCCTGTTCAAGAACTGGTAATGGATCTGAAACATAGGCATTGATCTAATGACAATGTGATAAGTCTTACAAATAGTGATCAAAAATACAAAATTAAGGTAAAGATATCATCAATAACAAACAACCTAGACACACCAACAATATAAAATCCCTTTACTATAAAACTGTATTATATTTATAAATAAATAAATAAATAAATAAATAAATATACATTTATATAGCGCCATTTTCCACTAATTGTCCATGGTGCTTTACAATACTTTACTTTATTTGTCCAATGTTGATGCATGCTGTTGACCCAAATAATCATTGTTACCAGTAACAACTTCGTAATATTCCTTTTGAATTATCATGTTTTTTTAATTGATACAACCTAATAGTATAATTTATGATTATTATAGATAACACCATGTCCAGACTCACACCACACCTGGAACATCCACAAGTTTCTTATAAATTGAAAGAAAAGCGGTTTCTGATGCCTTGCTTCTTTTTGAAAGAGCATCAATCTGCAAGACAAATTTATGTACATATTTTTTCTTTTTTTAAAAAAAAGTCCCAGCTCAGTTGTTACATTTAATTATGCCATTCACAGGAAATCAATACATGTACATTGTATGTATGTACATACTTTTAGAAGCACTTAATGACTTGCTTCATGTCTCAGACAGGCTGGTGAAAAGCCTTGTAGGATCTTATCTTACTGTGAGTATTAACCCACCTTGAATAAAATTGTTCATATACATACAAAATGCATTTCTTACTCACAAAGTCCTGACGAGCAGGGATAACTTTTACTTTATAATCGGGTCAAAATACAAGCACATTTCAACTGCTTACAAAAAGGTGGTATTTATACAGATGTGCCTCTGTTCATAGAATTACTTTGTTTTATCAGACAAGTATTATTATGAACTGAATTGACTTTGCAAAGTTCCTTCAATATTATTATTCATAGCAGTAGCAAAATTTGAGATAAAACACCAAGTTGTTCAAAGGGTGGATAATACTATCTAGTGGATAAATCACTATCCAGTGGATAGGTGTCTACACATATCCACTGGAGAGTGACTTGTCAGTAGGGGTGTAATGATTCATATTCCTTGCGATTCGATTCAATTTCGATTATTGCAGTTTGACTTCGATCATTTCAATTCGATTATGCAAAATATTAATGTTTTTTTAATTCTTACAACATGATACCTACATGTAATGTAAACATCATACAACCCTAAAGCCTCAATTTTAGGATACAACGAGCGTGTTGCACATGGTTTGCCTTATTTGGAAATTCTTAAGGGGTGGTAGAAGGGCAACATTTTTACCACACAACACAAAATGGCATAGGAACTGCAAATGTCTTTACTCGTCAATCAAGTTCTGGATTCAGATTTCACAGTATAATAACTCACTGAGGGCACTCTGAAAAGGGTATGCAAAAAGTCAAACCAAAATCGAAATGTGGAATCAAAGAATCGGGAATTGAACCGAATGATCATAATCATGATTAATCGAGAATTTGATTAATCGTTCAGTGCTTTCAGTATGACCCGGCTCCTGCCAGAGCTCTGGCGGGTACTCTCTTGCGAATTGCCAGCTGTATTCCTGCATTAATGTTCTTATGGAGTCAAATAAAAAGGAACTAGCAATTCACCCTTTTAAATGGTAAGTTATTATTGGAAAGTTAATAAAAACGTTGAAAAAAAAAAAAAACAACCAAATAGTTAATTTATACGTTTTTCATTTGCGTATCAAACATAACATTGTCGTAAACACCATCGTCACTAAAGGTCACACTCCAGCACACATTACATGATGTACCTTGATTTTTAAGAAGCCTCGTTTCCATGCATTGTCAGTTCCACAATGAAGCGGCAGCAGTCCATGCTGTTGTTTCTGCCTGCTTCTAGTTCAACTTCAAAAAGCTCATGGACGCAATCAGGCAAGTCTTTAATATGGTGTAAGAAGTTAACATCAAGCCAAGTCTTTATATGTATTGTGAATGACTTTGGTTTTTAAAAGGTCTTGACTTCAGTATGTAACTTAATTTTCTGAACAGTTTGTTTTTGTTCGTTCGTTTTCGTTCGTCTTAGTTCTTTTGCATGAACATAAACACGACCACATAAGGTTTTAATGTAGTATTTCTTGAGTCTTCTGACAAACACACAGTGTGACAGTTATATATACACAACTGAAAATAGTGTATAATATACATGACTGCCTAGAACTATCCAATAAAATATAGTTTTCTGATAAAAATAATGAATGCTTGGGTGTTAATATTTTGCCTCAAATCACCGGAAATCATGTTCCTGAGCTTCCTGATTTCAAAAATTTTCTGGGGGGTATGCCCACATACCCCCCCCCCCCCCCAGAGGACAAGGGGCCTTTGGCCCCTTTTATCAGCTCTGGCGGGTGCTAACAAAAGGGAGACACCTACTTCAAATCTTACTGAAAGCACTGATCATTACACCACTACTTATCAGGTGGATAGCGTTATCCACCCTTTGAACAACTTGGTTTTTTAATCTCAAATTTTATCTCAAATCAACTGGGGCCTAATGAGTAATTTAAGTAGTTATATTGTGTTGAAATCCGAGAGAAAAGAAGCCCATTCAAGAACAACTGCCAAATGACATTGGGCATAAATGGTCCAATAACACCAGGCATGATGCATTAACTTTCCAATAGCACAGGCATGATGAGTAAGCTGCCCAATAAAATGCAATAAATGATCACATTGGGCCATGTAATAACCAATCAGATTTAAGAATTTTGTCATTTTACAACAGCTACAAGTATGATCAAGCTACAAACAATTATAATAACCTCAGCTTGGAAACTTTTTAAAAGAGGTGCCATCTTTTTCCTGATTTCCTGCAAGGAACAAAAAGGAAACAAACAAAAATTAAGCAAATTCAATCCCAGCTCAGTTAGGTACACAAATTTCCACCATCACAGGTACCTTGCGAAGTAGAATTTATTGTGTGACATGTGTCAATACCTACATGTAGTTGTAGGTGACCAATGAAATGACGTTTCAAGTTGTACTTTTCCTGTTTACAGGTATCACACTATCTCAAGTGCTATAAGTGTCAATATTTCGCATTACTGAATAAATAAACATAACTATTATTATAAAGTTGACAGTTACTTGTGAAAAAAGTTGTTTTCTCATTCAATGTTTCTCATTAGCTTACTTCTGGGGTATTCTTTTTAAAATCACGGCTAAGTTCGACAAGCTTCTTCCTTGAAGTATCTGATTCATCTTGGCGATCTGCTAGTTCTGCTGCGGTCGTGTCTAATGATTTCTAAGGACAAGGGAGAAATACATGAAGCGATACTTTAAGGAAACGTCACACAAGTCAAATGTAAAATGCAAACCATGACAAACTAAAATAAAGGTACACAATGTTTTGTCAACATTTACAACACACTTGAAGGACTAAAATAAATAAAATATTCTACTTCTGGGGTGATCTTACCTGGAGTTCTGGAAGGGAAAATTCTTTCCAAAAATTTCGCATAGACTGGAACGACGAAGCCGCCATATTTGTTTATCGCCAACTCGGCGTCATGCGCAATGTGCACTGTGTAAAACGTCCCACAAATAAAAAAAGAGTTGTCATTGGTTTAGAAATCTGACCAATTAGAAAGCGTTTTGCATTTATCCTCTTCATTCGCGGGAAGAAGAAAATATGGCGGCTATGGCGGACTGTTTTCCCAAAAGTCCAAATCCTATCTCTCGGCACCGTTCGCAGTACAAATGCAGCACACCGCCCTGGAAAGATCAGTACAGAAAGGTGACTTTGCCGTCACATTAATTTGTTTATATGCTGTATTTTATATTAATCCTTGGATGCACGTGTTTTCAGTCACCTCTCAATGATACTTTGCGAATAAGTCTTACTGGAAATTTGTCGTTGCAGACTTAAAACTGCTAAACTACAGGAGGCAGGATGATTATTCCCATATTCATTGTAGCGTTTAGTGTTTTAGTCTTTGTTTTGTGCAGTCGTTTAAATGACGTGGATCGAAGTAGATTACTGCAAAATGACTGTACTTTTTAAGCTTATCGCCATTTTGTGAGCCAAGGGGAAACTCACGAACGGGAGGAATCAAAGTGAGAATGACTAGCAGTGTTACCGGCGACCTTTCGCACGACAAATAGGTCCAAATTCGATCCAGGAGCAACTTCAGAATATGCGGCCACACATGCCGTCCTTAAATCTACTGCTCCTGAGGTCCGTGGTCTGCAGTCCCGCAGTCGATGAAAAACAAATGAACTAAGTGTTGAACTTAAGTGCTACCGTGGTCCGCAGTCCCGCATTCGATGAATAAGAAATGAAGTAAGTGTTGAACTGAAGTGCTACCGCGGTCAGCGGTCCCGCAGTGGACGAAAGAAGGAGGTATATTCGTGGTTTTTTATATACAGTTGTTATGTTTATTATCACAACTGTGGGACTGTGGTAGCAGCATTCGAAAACACACATTTAGTGGCCAGGTATTCTGAAGTTTAGCCTCGATCCAAGCAATTCAGTATCTCAATGCTGGCAGAATTACAACTTCCTTTTAATATCCTCAGCAGGTTACAGAAAGAAGCGTAAAACTAGAAAGTAATACATGACAAAGAAATCTATGAGAAAACGAACCGTTCACGTGTCAGCTTGTCTAGATGAAATACATGAAAATCTTACAAAGGCACAATAAAAACAGAACGAAATTGAGCTGCAAATTACCTTTGTCCAGCGACGAGGGTAATGGACTAGTTGAAATCTAAAGGAATCTAAGGAAAGTGCTCCATTGTAGAACAAAACTAGCAAGACAACTTTGACTGCTTTAACTCTGACGTTCGCATCACGTTTTTGCAAACACGTGTGTTTTTGGGAATGTTAAGGCCTCGAAAAAAAACCCGTCCGGTCGTCTGGGACAAGTAGATTTTCCCTTCGGGCAAGTAACTTTCTCTCCTTACTTGCCCCACGGGCAAGGACCCAGGCAAGCTGTTCGCGGACTAAATTTTTGATAACAATTTTGAGAAGAAAAGGTAAATTTTAGGCTCAAGGGTAATCAAGTGTTGAAGTAGATGAAACTTGACAAAAATTGTAATTTATAGCGTTGTTTTGTTGATTGCGTGACACGCACTACGGCTCACAAGTGGTTGCCTAGCACGTGATCAAAATCTGCCCCGATCAAATTTCTTTCCAGGATTAAAAATAGCCGCATTGGGCACGGAAACGCTGTGTTTATTTCTTAAAATTTTAGCAATTTTCTGCGAACATTTTCCAGTTTCTCTGTACAAAACTTAGCTCAACAACGATATATTAAAGCTGTAGAAATTGTACGCGAAAAGAAGTTGCATATTGCTACCTCAAAAATGAAGCCAGCAATTTTGTGTTAAAATCCAGGTAAGTCTCTGTTTTCGGCATAACATGCAAGTAATGAAATGAAAAGTATTATATTATTGAAAAGAAATGGATAAGTAAGTCATCAAAATACTTTCAGAGTTCCTGGAAGATGACCTAAAATAGTGTTTCTTTCAAACGAAGACGATTTCCCTCGATTGAAACTATTTTTCATTCACCCAAATGAAAAATTATGCTCTCGCTGGCTTTTCAAATTCGACACTGTGCCTGTGTCAAAACTGAAGTGGGAAAGCGACTTGTTGTTAATTCTGCGTGTTATAAATTTCCCGTGCTTCTCTTCACAATGATTTCGTGGAGCTAGACAAGATGCAGGTGAACATTCAGGGAGTTGAACACGATCTTCGACGAATTAATCAAATTGATTCAAGGCTGTATGCCCAGCATGTAATACAGGAACTAGGAAGTACGTACTTGAACGAACTACTACAACTTTGCAAACTTTGTTTCTTCAACTGGGAGGCACTGGCAAAAGATGCTGTGGGACAAAATTTAATTCCTGGTGACATTTTTTTATCACGTTCGAAAATTCCAGGGAAAGTTGAATTTGATGCCATAAAAGCAGAATGAAGAAGTTAAAAGTTGTTGAAGTATTACAATATAATGGCGTAAACATGAAAGTGATCAGCACTAAGACGATGTACGACTACAGTCAAGATGGGTTTATTACATTAAAACACGCCTGTAGTTTGTTCATTTTGGGGTTCATGAATTATTAATGAGTTTGAAAACTTGGGCAAGCGGGGAAGTGCCCCGGGCAAGCAAAATTTGAGAGTTACTTGCCCAACGGGCAAGGTGGAATTCAAATATTTTTCGAGCCCTGAATGTGCGCTAGGAAGCTCAGGAAATTACCCAAATGTCGCTTGTGGCTTAGCGTTAGCTACAAGCAGTGTTAAAGATAAAAGTGTATTACACTTGGGCAGGTCCAAAACAGTGATGGGGGGAAGGGTGAGGGTTCAGGGCTGAGGCAGCTGAGGATTAAGGGATGAGGTGTGAGAAATAGGGGGAGCCTGAATAGCACTCTGGTTGGTCTGTATAGATCTCAGGTTAGCCTGCTTACAGTTAGCTCTTAATAATGGTAATGGCAACACCCCTTACCACCCATCTGTCACCCCTGACCCCTTGCCTCTGTTTTAGACCTGTACGGGTCCGCAAATGATCCCAGGACCGCAAATGATCTCGGACTGCAAATGATCCCCAAATTGGACCGCAAATGATCCCGGACCGCAAATGATCCTCGATAGGGACCGCAAATGATCCAGACTAAGAAATAAGGAATGGCATGGATGGTGGGATGGTGTGGATAGGGAATTGGCGTACGTGAATACCAGTGTTTTTATTAAAACCATCTTATAATTATAATGGCTCACAACTTGCTTTTTTTTCATCCTTTCGACTAAATTTTGTTGCTTTCTATGATGTTATGAATATCACCGCTCAATCGTCAAAACACGACTTGGCTTGCATTTCTTTGCAGTTCTCAGTAAAATTATGATCAGTGCAACATACGTTAAATATCCTTTGTTAAACATTGATATTTCGGTGTTATAGATAAATCACATTTTATCAGCCATTAACGCTAGTGGTCTAAAGTTTTAAACTAATATCTAACCATGAAGCACCTATTACAGAAGACACTGTCACCTGAGTAGATCCACAAGCCTTGGCAATGCTTCATCACTCTGTAAAACACCTAGTGCATAACACTGGAAATTTGAACAAATTTGTTTCGAAATTTTTCCATGGTCGTATTTTGGCTTTAATTCCTCGGAAATAATTACTTGAGTATTCTTAAAAAGCCAAAATTCCAAGCTATAGTTATGAAGTTCAGCTTCATAACCAAGGAAGGCCAAGGCTTGCCCTTCATTGTGACAATTAGCTGTTTGATAGATGTTTGATACTATCGCCACCAGGATTTCGAGAATGTTTGCAAGTATGTGTTTTTCTAAGACCTCTAATTCAATAGATCGTCTTCACGTGACGTGTTTTTATCTTCATCGGGCATAAGAGACGGTATATTTATATCTGTTTACAATTAGCGTGCTTCGTTTTGAATTTCAGGGTTATGGAGGTTGCGTGACACAAGGCTACGATCGAGTTTGTTGAAAAATATATACTTATCTCATGATTTTGAGCCTTTTTAGAAGTTAGAGCATTAGGAAAAGTGCTTATGTAAATGCTTGTTTGTTTAGTACTGATAATCAGTCGCCTAAAAAGCCAAAGTAAGTTCCAGATGTTTACACTATATTTTGGCCGCCATATTGGTGTACCACGGATGTACACCAACATGGCGTTTTCTTACTGGGCTCTGTAAATTTCTGGGAAACATTTACGACGAACATCTGAAGTTTGGGGAAACGCACAGGCCTAAAACTTGGAGAAGTGGCTTATTTAGTTATCTTCTATAGCGTACATCACAATTTCTTAGCTTTTTCCATTGGTTGGTTTTCGATTTTTTTTTTTTTTTTTTGCATGACAGTGAAAATGATCTGTACCCTTCGAAGAACAAAACAGCAACTGCGAAATATTTTTTTTGTAAAATGGTAAAACATGTTTTTTAATTCATAATTTTTGTACATGTTCTCACCTTCTTCCGATATAAATCCATGCCATTCCTTGTTTTTTGATCGGGATCATTTGCGGTCCAATATGGGAATCATTTCCGGTCTGGGATCATTTGCGGTTCAATTTGGGGATCATTTGTGGTCTGGGATCATTTGCGGTCCTTGGATCATTTGCGGACCTGTACAGACCTTATTACACTATGGACAGAAGGTTGGAGGAGGGAGCGGGGTGGGGGGTGGGGGGCTGGTGGGGCTGTTTTGCAATGATTTAGTTTGTAGTTCTTCCATGAAGCTCTAATGTTCTCTCAGGGCAAAAATTTCAGATATGAAAGAAAAAGTTTCCTTGAGCGTGAATTTGAGATACCATCTCATAGCTAAAGGTTATGTGTTTTTGATTGCCTTATATTTTATTTTATTTTTATTTTTGTTATATGTTGCAGAGGTGTTTGGAAAGACTCAAAAATGGGAGACAAAAATCTGTAGATAGATTTAGGCAAATGGATGACTCTTCCTTAGTGAAGGAAGTAATGAATGAGGAGTGGATACGACTAAGTGAAGAGAACAAGGAGCTTCCACCATGGCGCCCAACCAGAGAGTCTTGCACACCATTTGCTGGGGTAAGGATGATAGTCCAGCAATATTTAATTAGCCATCGTGCCTACCATCTCTGAGAATATGGAGTTTCTGTTCAGGCATGTACATGTACCTCCATAGAGCAGGATAGAAACTGGTTTAGTGAGAAGAGATTGGTAGATAGAGAGCAATGCCAGGAGATTCTAGGTGTGGTCCCTGCAATGTGCTGCACAATATTTCTGGTGGTCGATAAATGACTTAAAGTAACTTATTGTAGAAGGTATCACAGGTTTCCGCCTGCAACCAGTGCTGGCCCTTATAAACACTGTAAATCCCTGGGATATTTCTTCAGATGTACCATTCTTTGATAATTATTTTATGATACCAGTTATTTTTTTATTAAAGTAACATGTTTGTTTTGTCCCTTACCTTCTAGCTTGAACTGGAGGATTCTAAAGATAGTTCACTTGATGAAGTTCTTTCTCTAATGGATGAGATACAAAAGGAACTAATGGAAGAAGGTCAGGATGGAATAACATAGTTTTATACTTCATAGATAAAATTAGTGTTGTAAGAAATTTTTGGCAACTACTCATTCATCTTGATTTTAGAACAATTTGTATAAATGTGAATGTAATTCAATATAGAGTTTAAGAAAGATTTTTATGGCAAACATTGCAAATTGCCTCTGACAATCCACCATATCCAAAAAATCTTGACTCATTCACAGCAAATACAAAATGAGTGAGGGCTTGAAATTGCGACCCACTGGTCGCGTCAAAATTGCCCTATAATAAATTGCAAACCCTTGAGCATTAAGTACATCATGTATGGGTAAGGATTGTATCTCTTCGATTTGATTTTGTGATCTGGCGACTAAAAATTTGCATTTGGCAATTTTTTTTTACCACTTAGTCGCCAAATGGCTACCTAAAAATAGTCTAAGACAGACCGGAAAAGTTTAATTTTTGCCGTTAACATCATTCTTAACCCACTTATTACGCAGCATGCCAAGCATTGTGTAGCATGCAAACACAGACAGATTTCTGGCTTTTGTTTCACACTGACAAAAATACTGTAAAGGACCAAGAGCCAGAAATCTGTCTGTGTTTGCTGGCTAGCATTTGGGTTGACTGGTATGTTTTCAATACATAGCTTTAGTCAGATAGATATCCTGGGGCCTGTTTCTCGAAAGCCCCAGAAACTTTTCGGGTCTGCAAAGCCATTTTTAGTTAATCTGTATCTAAACACAGAAAGGTGTATATGCCTGAAACTTCTTGTATGAAAGGAACCTCTTGTCACATTAAGAATATGCAAGTAAAACAGCTAATGTAATCATAAGGTTTGAAATTTTGCTTTGGCTTTCCAGGTGCGAAAACTTTTCAGGACCTTCGAGAAATGGGCCCTAGAAGCCTAAGTTTAGAGAAAATTAAAATAAACAGCTTTAGGTTTAGTAAATTTGTACATTTGTCGTAGCCTCTTCAAAAGTATATAATTTTCTTTTGTTATCAGAGAGAAAGATTCTTGCTCGATACAATGAAAATCTGATGTTTGAAGAAGCCTCCTTGTGTGCAGCTATTGAAAGTCTGAAAACAGATGAATTTGTTATGTGCCCAGTCTGTAAGAGGTGTGAAGTCAATGGTGACTTAATGGTAGAGTTTCTCAGTAGTTTGAGTTGGTTCGTTGTAAGGTGGGCTCTTTGGTAGCTCTAGTTTTCATGGTGCGGCTGAAGCAATGAGCAGTGCCAAACGTGGTAAACAAACAGCTATGGACAAACTTCATTTAACAATGAAATGTTGTTACAAGACTATTAGTACCTTTAAATTTGTGTTGTTTCCTTAGTAATCCAACTATTTTTAAAATTTGACTGGCAGAAAACAAAATTCTGCTGAACATTTGTGGACTCTACACTGGAGTCAAAGTGACTCCCTGTAGGAATTCTTTGGACTCACAGATTAGCCCTACAGACCTCAAGACTCATTTTCCACAAATCATCTAGTTTGCAACAATGTTCCCCCTTTGTATATACTGTCAATGTTAATCCCTTGCTGCAGTATTCCAAAAAAATCATATTCAAATGGATCATTTGTCCAGTGACCATGATTTCGATTTTGCTTATACTAGTAATAGTTTGCTAAATAAATAGTTACTTGGCTATTTTCTTATCTAAATTGATTTATTTCTAGTCTGTGCGAAAATTGATCAGATTTCCTCTTTGCTTCTAACAGAAATGCATTGCATCAGAACAAGCAGGTTATCTTCTGTGCTTGTGGAGTGAGAATTGATACTGAAGTAAGATTATATTATTTTATTTAGTAGTTTCACTTTCTCTTTTCTCCCAGATGGCCACAATAATACACACACTGACACAACTCACACACAACACACACACAACCAACCATCTGTTAGCCAAGAAATGAAAGAATAAGTAAATTAGTAATACCAGGAATAAAATTAACTTCCATTAGGCAACATTAACTACTCAGAATTATGCAACAATTAAACTGATGATTTAATTGTTACTAGGTAATTACTACTATTAAATAATTTCTCAATAATTTTACCATAGTGACAAAAGAACTGCTTGGTTTTCTCTCTTTGCCGTCTGTGTTCTGTTGTCATGAGAAGAACCAGCAGTTATGCAAGTTAATAGTTAAATAAAGGCGTAACCACTTCAACGAGGGTCGTATGGGAAGTGGCTGTGGATTGGTCAGATGTGAAAATATCCTCCACGCCATTACAGACCGAAACTTCCCATTTTTATACCAATGCCATGTTATGAAGAACTGATACAGTATGATCTGTATTAAAATAATATTCTATCTCAATTGAGGGAATATTTTTATAGCCAAACTTTAGCAGATAAACATGAAGCTGCCCAAAGCAAAATGAAGTGCTTCATGGTTTTTGCATAAGGTGTCTGTTCCAAAGACGATAAGTTTACATTTTACCCTGACAGGGGATGTTGATATTACCTCTGACTCTTGAAGTGACCCTGAGTACTTGTAAATTTTTGCAACTTCCTGACAAGCATGCTGCATGAACAGCTTCCTTAGATGGATGAGCATCGGCATTCTGTTCTGGAGGGGTAGTGATAGTCGCATTAATTGCATGGCGCCATAATCTTCAACAATACCAAAATATTCTGTGGTGCTTGAAGTTGATCTTGGTCTGGGCAAGATTATGTAGGTTTGAGGGGTCTTTTATGCCCTTTGCAAAACCCAAATAAAATAATAGTTGTTAGCAGTAAGACCTTCTTTTATCTTCTTCCTTCAGTATGACGCAGTCAATCTGATTTATGTCAGAAACCAAATTGATGAAGCACTAACTAGCCACAGGTAAATCTAGACATAACGATGAAGGAAATATTATGGGCGCTTTGCATTTGACGAAAAATGCTGGTTTGAACTTCCGGATATTTCCGGTGACGAATAGAACAGCATCTACCAGAATTTGCGAATTTCTTTTGGGCAATTTCCGTTCCATTTAATTTTCCTCCCAGAATTTTCAATTCAATGGTTCGCCTTACAAAAATTCAGCAATTTTCGGATCAGCAATCTTTCCAGGAAATTTGCCTACCAGAATTTTTGGTTGAATGGAAAGCGCCCTGTGTTTTACCCAAGAAATTACATTATAAATGGAGATATCTTTCTTTCATCGTTTTTGTCTGTTTCTTTATGTATTCATTTGTTTTCTGTTTTTTTTTTTTGGCAGGGAAGGACAGTGTTTGTCTGAACCGGAATTTTGTGTATCTTTTGTCAAAGAGCTGGGAGAAAGCAATCTAGTTTCACTGTGCAAGGTAACGCCATCTTAATTTTATTGTAAAGACGAGAAGTTATATACTTTGAAACAGTTCTAAAAAGAATAATTGTTTTAAACTGAAATTTCTAAGCCATTAGTGTATTTCTCTTTTTGTTAGAATTCTACTCTCGTGATTATATTGGCTTTTTTTTAGTGTTCATTCGGAGGCTGCCGTTGCGCGTATCAAGGTTTTAGTGCAATAACAGAACATAACGTGAAATCCTGAGCTCAAAAGAGCACCCAGTTTTAATTTTTTTTGTGTTGGCGAAAATGATAAGTGTTCTCCCAAGGCTTATACGCCAGCGCATCAGAAAGCAAATTGACGTCAGTTTTTCATGCGTCTGTCCTGTTACTGATCATGAATTTCGTCATTACATTGTCAAAGTACGAGGTGATAGCCGGGTGGATCCGCAGACTACAGTGTACTTTGATAATGTTATGACGAAATTCATTGTCAATAACTGGACAGATGCATGAAAAACTGACTAATTTATTTTTTTATGATAGCAAATTGTCAAACTGTCCGCTCTCACTCGTTGACGCCAGACGCATCGCATACATTATAAATTCATATGTCAGTCTGCTTATTGACAATGAAAATTAGCCAATGGGCGCGCGAGAATTTCTGCAGTTATCGTTAAATTAGGCGTTGATGTCTCGCGAGACAGAAGAACACCAAGGGCCCTTCCACACTACGCCGGATAAATTTGAAAACGCCGCTTCATTTATACAGTTAGGCTTACCGTCCACACTAATGCGTCACGAAAACGGAGCTTTTCGAAAACGCTCCTCAATCCGGGGGAATTTGAAAAAGGCCGGCTATGCGTTTTAGTGTGGACGAAAACCTTTCGAAAATGGTGACGTCTTGATAATCATGTGATTGATCCTAACCCTCAAGGATGCACTCAAGCTTTCGGTGATTTCCACGATTGGTGATTGCTGCCGGTGATTGTTGCGTTTTCAAATTTCTCCAGCGTAGTTTGAACGGGTTTTACCCCAGCTTGTCTTCATGACTACCCAAAACCGGTGACCCTGTCAGTTCAATTGGGCCCGGTTTGTAATGTACGGCTATGAAATGATAAAATGTACTGAAACTGATACCGCATGTGCAGAACTGAATGCACTGTTTATGAAACGTTCTCTTTGGCGTTGCCGTCGTAGAATGTTTTCCTCTGGTGCAATGCAGTGTTTTTCACTTTACCGTTTTGCTTTTATTCCAGGCGTGCGAGTTTATGTACATCATTCTTTGATGCAGGAAATTCAGGAAAAGACCTGGCGGCACGGAGGACATTACAACTGTTTTGTTTTGCCATAGATTTATTAATAAGTTGTGTACAGAATTTGTTAGATATTTTTATCAGTTTAATAGATGTAAATAAAGTTATGTAATATCTTGCCACCATTTGTGAATTACAAGTGTATTAAAAGTAACGTGAGGTCCCTATTGGCGAAACGTTGGTCGGGTTTCTAATATTATTGACAAACTGCATTCTTTTGTAGAATGTTTTGAAAAAAGCAGATCGCTAGCAACAATTTTGCTTACGTTTCCGTTTTCTTCAGAGTGGCAGCAAACTGCTCACCTGAAAAGGAACCCCGATTGTCACTGGTCTCGACTTGCGGGAAAATGTTTTCACTATGCAAGAATTAGACCATGAAAATATTTAACTAATACCGTGTTTTAAGGTTAGACAGTTTTTCAGTATAGTATAATAGCAGAATACCAGTTGTGCACTTTGGATATTACTAAATTTTGTGACGTTTCGACCCTACACGCCCGGCTGTCCTCTCCAAACCCAGTGAAAATCTAGGGCCCCCTTTCTCGAAAGTCAGTCCCTGTAGCTTAAGGACCCGAAACCATATTGTAAGATCTAAATCTAAGGAATAGTAGTGCGGGTTCTGGCTCAAGAACCGGTCTCTTCTGTTTCGTTTACCGACGTTTTTATTCGTTGACTTCAAAACTACTACAGTATCTCGATACACCCCGCGAACAGAGCCTCTCAGTTTATCTCTTTTTGCTTTATTTTTACAAAACACATGTACCGTAAGAAAAGGCTCTGCTTGCAGGGTGATCTCGATGTTGAATGTAAACGCGGCAAATAAAACAACGGCTTTTCGGGACCGGTACTGACTACCGGGACTTTAGAGAAAGGACCAATGTTCATGCACAGACTATGCGTTTTACTTACGGCCGGTGCCCCCAATTAGCACAACAGTGCTAAAGACATTTGACACTTAAATAAAGTTTTTTTATTTATTTTATTTTTATTTATGTTGTTATATGTTATCTGTCAAAAAAACAATTATATTTATAAACATCACCACTTGTGTTTTGCGCGCTAAAATATTCTAGCTTGCGGCGAATCATTGCCAGATTACCTGCGGTTTTTTTTTTTTTTTTTTTTTTTTTTGTGCGTTGTAACAAATTGACTTTGTTTAGTTTGTTTACATTATCGTGTAACTTTTCATGATTTTATCTTTGAGTTTATACCAGTCACCGCAACAAGAAGTTTATAGTGCTATAATTATAAACTTTTGAAATTTTTTCGACATTGTGTTTCTATAAAGAAACTATTTTCACATTAATATTATATAATCATTTCATTCTTAATTTCAGTTTTTTGTCGGAGGCAATGTCAGACTGGTTTCATTTTATAAATAATACATTACCAAAATTCAAACATTTCGCTTTTTTGTGATTGCCCAATATAAAATCAGGGCGTTTTGTGGACCGGAAAACGGCCGCGAATACAGACGTAATCGTGACTTCCGGAATCTCACTCGTTTTCATTTTGCCGATCGCTTTGCCCGTGAGAACCTTTGCTCCTGGCTTATGGATTCGCACTGCACAGTGCTAGTGAGATTCATTAACAAAAGCTAAGCACAAATCAAGAAAAGAAATTTAATCGTGCCTCGAAAGTGAGGCAAAGGAACCGCGCAGCTCTCGATAACGTTTTGCGCATCTTGTTTGGAGTTTTCCGCAAAATCAGGAACTTCTTGATCTGGAGTCACCAAAAGGGTAAGGAAATGGTTATTTTATGCGGGCTGTTTGGTGTACAGTGCCCGTTCATCGCGAAACACCATCGTAAAATGGTCAGCTAGGATCGCTTTGCCTTCATGGCTTGTTACAATGGCGAGATCGGTACAAAATTTCCAAGCGGACGCTGGGAAGAATTTTGTAAGGACAGGGCCGAAGTTGCTGCGAGTCAATTCGCGAACGAATTTCTCCAGTTTCTAAGGGACAACCCAGTGTACGATGTATCGGGAGCTTCTACAACGTTCTCTAAGCGTTTTGTGGAGTATTTTCTCCAAGCATTCGATAGCGAGGTACACAAAGATGGATTCATGGATTTAGATGCACCCGATTCGCCCACCGACGTTTTCGGCCCGGATGATTGGGGTTCCAGCGTGCACCTAACGGGAACCTTCAAGCCTCCAGAGAAGAAATCTAGTACAGAATCGAGCTTTAGGTTTCTTGATAAGCTCAAGGACGTAAAAGGTTTTTTCAAACGCAACGTGAATGATGAGCTGGGTCCGGCGAAACAAGCGGACTCGAGGAGGGATCACGAAGATCAGAGAGTGGTACATTTACAAGAAGCGAAACTGACAACTACTGTCAAACGAGAAGGGATCATGAGGTATTTGATGAACTTAGAAAGTGGCGTGAACACGGAGGACTTTTTCTGGCAGAAATGTCGAGTTGTTTTGTTCAAAGCACCTGGCGGATACATGCTAGAATTTTACACGCCACCAAAGGTAACAAAATTTTCCAATTTTAGTTAATCCTTCGCGTTCGTTGCACTGTAATTTATGACGGGGATTTCAGTTTTATCCTGCTAGCGACAGCTGGAAGGCTATCGTTGCCTGCTTATCGATTGATTAATTCGCAATGTAGCCGGTATGTTTGTTTTGTTTCTTGAGGTCGTTGAGGGAGATAATTCGGCAACCAAACCGACAGCCTTTTGATATCGAAGTGTTCTTGTTTACAACTTTTTGCATGGATGGCTTTTGATCACAATTTTACACCGACGAACAATCCCCTCGACGTCAGCTGTGCGGTTTTATTCTGTTCACCGTGTGGTTTTAAACGCGGAAAAGTCCATTTTTTAAAGTAGACTCTCGGATCACTTCCTTGATCTTCATTATGATAAAATAACTATTGGCCGAGCTGAGAAAATAGGCAATCTATTTCCCATAAAGTGATTAATTTATTAGTTTTTCTTTTTAGACTATGAGCTTATGTAAATTGGGTTGAAAATATGTTTTTGTTTGGAGGATTGTTATAACCCAAGTTGTTATTATTTATTTTCATTTTCATGATACATTGAGCTTATGAGGTGCCTACTGATATAATATTGTTTAATTATGCGGGAAAGATAATTTAATTATGCTTTAGATGACTGTGCATTAATTTTTGTTTCCACCATGCAAGTTTCAGAAAGTTGGTATGCACCCTTCAGAGAATTTGAAACCACAGGCCCCAGTTGTTTGAAGGGTGGATACCGCTTTTCAACAGATAAATCGCTATCCGGTGGATAAGGGTTAACAAAACAAACCTTGCTATCCACTGGATAGTGATTTGTCCAGCGGATAATGATATCCACCTTTTGAATAATGCAGACCAGACTGTTACCAGGATGTACCCCTTCAAGGAAGTGATCAATTTTATTTCCTCCTACCACTTGTCCCCAACTTGAGCACAAATCCCAGGGACAGAGGTTTCCCCAAGGAGTTCATAAGTGGTACATACACGATTCCCCTTTGCAAACATCTCCTATAATTTCCCTCACATTCCTTCGTGTAGGTAATTGATACAATCTTAAGGGGATTAGCACACTTAGCTATTTTACATCCTTGTTGCTGCAAATGACGAAAAAAATTAGAAATGAGAACACTGCTACAGGTGATCGAGATTGCGGATATTTGACAGTGGCAGTGAGGTCAAGCTCTCAGTCAGAATTTTATCTTAAGATTAATTTATTTTTCTTCAGTCACCAAAGCCAAAGACAGGAATATTTTGCTTCCTTATTCACGAAGCAAGACCTGCGACGGAGTTGGAGTTACCAGGCGGAGAAAATGTATTTGTTATCAAGGTGTGTATTGTGTACATGTATGTAACAGGTAAGTCCAACTATTACAGGATTATCCCTATCCTTGTTCTATGGGAGCAGATTGAGAGTATCTTGCTGAAAAACACAACCCAATAACTCTGGTCAGGGCTCACACCTGGGCTGGTTGATCTGTGCTCCAGTGCATCGCCTATTAGGCCAGCATTCATCCCTGTTTGGGAAGCAAAGGAAGACATAACGGTTTCCACCGTTTTCTTTTTGAAGAAATTGGTCAGAATTTTTCCCAACTGACTGTGGGAAATGAGCAACAGGTTGAGTTCACAACCTTGGAACTGCACTTAAGGAATAGAGCACTTTTTCCGTGTTTACAGAGCCTCATCTAAACACGAGGAGGGTGGGGAGAATCCAAGACAGGTATTCAAACCCGAGATGTAGTCAAAGGTTTCGATAACTTTCGAGAGGAGGATGAGGAGAATTTGAGGAGAATGTGGAGGGCGGGGAGAGTTCAAGACAGTGAGGCAAACCCGAGATGTAGTCGAAGGTTTGTATAACTTTTGAGAATTCTCCCAACCCTCCTAGTGTTTAGATGAGGCTATGTAAACATGAAAAAAGTGCTCTATTGCTTTTATAAAATAATTCTAAAAAATACGCGCAAATCTAAAGCGTCTCAACTTTGTTTACGTACTCTTATCTAAACACACTTATCAACCAATGATAGTGCACGTAGTAGCTCAGTTATTTTATAAATAGAAATTGAAAATGTAAGTTGCACCTTAAATGAACTGAGTAGATTTGAATTTGGAAACACAGTTCTTAGTTTGGTAATGTGAATGCAACCTGTTGCTGCAACAGAAGACCGACCCTTGATTATCATAAGGTGTAGTGTCTTGTACTGTGGAGTATTAGTAAACATTCTTTTTAATAAGTGCTAAATTGGGTAAATTGTATTAAACTCTTAGGCAGTGAACAAGAGGGAGTACATGTTAGCTGCGAATCAGAAAGAAGAGATGGATGAATGGCTTGCTGAGATAGGCAAGTGTATGGAGGAAGATCAGGGTTCAACTAGTCAGAGGTAAGAGATTGAAATATCTGTAGTGAATTCATCAGCAATCTAGATTAAAGCAAAATTAGAGTAATAGTCAAAGCAAATTAGAGTAATAGCACAAGTAATTTCAAAATCGGACGAGCAAGAAGCATTAGGCTGATTTGAAATTACAAGCACAATTACTCTCTGAATTGTACAACACGAAGTCCAGTTACTAATTAATCGTATCTATAACAAATTTTGGAATTTTAAATGTCTTTTGAGGACTTCTTTTCAGCGAAAATGTCTGTAGCACTTTTCATAAGTTTTGAAAAATGCAGGAAACATTGCGACGGAAGCCATTAAAGCACACATAACTGACGTGCAAATCATGTGGGTATCCAATTGCAGGTATCCAATTACAGAGAGTTCAAATTGGATACCTATAACTGGAGACCCACGTGATTGCGCACTGATTATGTGACTAATGGGCGTGCGGAGAACCAATCACAATCGAGAATTTCATTATAGATACAATTAAAATAATAATTAGTTTACATATGGTGTTTCTATCTACATATACAGAATGGTTTAGGTCCCAAGAAGTTCATTCTCCCATTAAGCCCCTCCTTAATTCTTATCTCGGGTAAGGTACATTTCTATGTGAATCTATGCCGACTCTCCGGGATTATCCAGGAGTCACCCATAGCGACCAAATCTCCCACTCTCCTGAATGGGTCAGCAAATCTCCCAGATACAAAGGATGGTGTTTTTAATTAAAGGGCATGTTTCCTCTCTTGTTATGGTCTCTTTTGGGACATTTCACGGGATATTTGACCTGCCTATGTGACCAAATTGATGGAACTCTGTTTTGTACCACAAGAGGGGCAAAATCAATGATCTCCTGGATTTAAATTTGTTCAGCTTTGCATCTCTGTATGTACAAATTATACATGTAGTTCACACCCACCCCCACTTTCCTGGACCCTTTACCTGTGTGTACATGCCACTGGTAGTGGATAAAATAAGCACATAAAAGACATAAACGTTCCTATATTCTGCTTATCTGTGGGTAAATTAATTATTCCTATTGCTGTGTTCAGCAGCCCATCAGCTTCTGGTTCTGAAGAGAGAGGGGCAGAGGCAGCTCTCCCTCCCAGCAGCTCTTCAGATACAAATACAGAGGCAGGAGGCAAACTTGGTAACAGTCAGTCACTAAGAGTCCGAATGGACAGTTACCCAGCTGGTAAGCAATACCTCAAAATAGTAAAATTATTCTGGGCTTGCTGGTCCTTTTCGTTCTACTATTGCACGAGGACCTGTTAGGCATATACAGGCACTGGGAATGAATTGAACCTAGTTCCCTTTAGCCTCTGGAGACACCAAAGAGCATGAGGTACCTACTCTTATCAAAAGTATGTTGTGGGATGTGTGCTGGCATCACAATGTTTGGGGGACTTGCAGTCATGGTGGTGTTCGTTCAACAAATTTTCTGAAGATGAAGGATTGCTGACACCGTCTACTTGTATTTATTGCCATGGGTAATTCAAATTCTTACCACAACCCAAAAACTATACCATACAGAATTTACTCAATTTCACATTTAAGGATTATTAGACTGATACATAACTGTGAGACAACCCCAACACTATTACTGACAGAACTTAGTCAGCTTTTGTTAGAGATGACCTTGTGAGGTAAATGTATCGCATCAGATGGCAACCTCTCACACCAAAATGAGGCCACATTGTCATCGTCATCGTCATCATCATCCATACAAAAAAGTTGTCACTGTGGAATGGTTGAAAATATTCAATTTTGAGCTTACATATAACTGCGCCATTTAACATTTGATTTCCAGATAAGAAATCTACAGAGGCAGTAGCGAATTTAGCAAAAAGAAGGAATGTTTACACTCCCTCGTCAATCCAAATACACAACAGATCTTCAGGATCCTTTTCCTCTTCTCATGGGCCACAGACCCCTACATTTCAAGGTCTGGTGTAATATTAATGTAAATGTATCATCTTAATGTTATAATTTACAGCTGTACAGTGCTACTGGGTATACAGTGTGCATGCTGGGTGAATGCAAATTTGTAACTTTGGCTCCATCAATATTGTCAGTTATTTAAACCTAATCATGCGTTGGTGGCATATGAGGTTGAGCCAATATGTTTCTTACATTAATTTGGCAACGTATACATTTGCTGGCAACACTTTCATGTACCAGGATGATATATAAATTATATAAACATTTACTGCACCCATTTACTGTGTCCAGAACGCAAGTAATGTGAGGCTAGTTTCTTGATATTGCAAGAAATCAGGACATTGTAGAGATTTGACTGGCTAAATACAATTTCTTTTTGGCAAATTGTAGCTGACAAGTATTATTAATAATATTGATCCTAGTAAATTTAGTCAATTTTATGCCATCACTCTTGGACTTGAAAATCTTTTGAAAGAATATCAGTTACATGCACATAAAATTTACAGATCGAAATTATTTTGTTTACGATTGTATTGCAGAGGATTTACCTCGTGGTCGTCCTCCTCCTGAGCTGCCTCCAAGATCACCCACTAGCACAGATTCAGCACCACCCCTCCCACCAAACCAACCTGACCTACTACGGCAGATTTCTGCTCAAGGGTCACCACAATCAAGTAGTGAAGGTAAAATCAGTGTTATGTGACATGCAGTGCCAAGTACTGTTCTTATCAAGACCTTTTCTAAAACTTTTTAATCTGATGGTTGCTGGGAAATATAGACTGCTGGCTGCTGGTTTTTTCTTTAAGTGTCACTTAGACGAGTGTTAAGTCATCGCGCAATCATCACGAACGCAAAAGGGCGGTATGGTGGTATGAGCAAAAGTGTGGTATGACAATGGCCGAGTAGGGAAGAAGGCGAGACAAGGGTGGTAACAGACTGCCAGCAGTCTCTTGGAAATGTGGATGTATACACATGCAGTTTTGTTTGTCAAATTATAACTGCCTTACAAATTAGCCCAGCTATGATAATATTATATATGTATGCTGGTCTGTTTTGGCAGTGTTATGTGTGGCCACACAATGAGGATCAATTTACTGTTATTCTGTTCGGTATTCATTATTCTTGATGGAGACATTCTCATGTACAAGTTGTTTGGACATTCTGGCAATATCTTTGGAGAAAAGCAATATTCATGTCTAGAAGTTATTTGCAATGGGCTTCTTTCGTGACCTTTTACCCAGACACATTTCTTTGAAAGTTGTTGCAATTTTGCAAGAAGTATTTGAAGATCATCATAAAGTGCTATGAACTAAAAAACTAAAGTAGAATAATTATTTGGTTTCAATTCACAAAGTGCGCGGGTTCAAAAATTTGTATAAAGCTGTTTACATATTCTAAGATGTGAGAAACGGCCATATTCCGACGGGAAGTTTGATGAATATTTTGATAGACTGTTGTCTGACTCTGAATCAGAAGAAACCAATTTTAAACTACATGTATGTGACAAAAGCAACTTTATCGGATGGAACCAGCGCCAACAAAATGCCTGTTGCTTCGAGACTAGCTTCGTGACCTCAAAAGGTACCGCTTTTTGCATGCTCTGTCAAGAAAGCCTAATCTCTCGCAAATCCACAGCTGGATAGAACAGTTACTTTTACAAAACTCTAGGCAAAGTCATTATGTAAAAATAAGTACAAGCGACAAATTCATTTGAGTAAAACAATAAAAAATGTTCATCCCGACTGGCGAGTTAAATTGTTTACACACAGGTCTAGCGACGTTAGGTTCGCGTCCCACACGATAATATAGGACTCGAATTCTGAGTTTTTCTGTCTTGATAAGGAAGTGATAGTTTATATCACTGAGTTTTGTTTTCAATGCTCACCGTGGAAATAATTTTATTAATGTTTGTCTTGTCGATGACTGATGAAATCGGCACTTTGTGATTCGTTTTTTCTAAAAATTGTGAGTGTAAGACTAATAATGGTTTGGCACGATTATGTGTTTCTAACATCGGACTGAAAGCTACGCTATTCGTTCGTTAGAAGTCCTTAGATGTAAACCGTTAGACAACCGTTAAACGTCCCAAGATGTAAACCATTAGACAACCATTAAACGCCCTTAGATGTAGACCGTTGGACAACCGTTAAACGGCTCCAGTCATCCGTTAGAACAAATTGCGCAACCGTTAGAACGTTTTCTTCATCCGTTAGGCATACTTAGTTAGCCGTTAGAACATTAGGAGAGAGTGTTAGAACACTTTGATCATCCGTTAGGCACACTTAGATAACCGTTAGAACGTTAGGACAAAACGTTGGAATGCTGTGAAGGCCGTTAACTATCCATTAGCTATCCATCTGTTAGCGCCCATTTAACAGATAAGCGTTAAGGTACATTTTCCCATTCACGGTCACAAATAATTAAGTCTTTTATGGATGCAGTCTTTGTTTTAAAAGTATACTGTTTAAAACGTTCCCCTGTAGCTCACTCTCCAACACAATCTGAGAACCTTTAAGTGTACTTATATTGGATAGATGTTCATTGTACATGAATTAACTTTTTGTTTTGACGTCACATTTTTTTTTATTTTCACTCTTCTTGATTTAGAGAATCCAGTATGGGTCACAGCTTCTATTGAAAATCATCCACTGGCTAATTACCCATGGTTCCATGGAACACTGCCCAGGATAGAGGCCTCGCACCTGGTGTCTCAGGGAGGCCAACAATGGCATGGGATTTTCCTTATAAGACAAAGTGAAACAAGAAGAGGAGAATATGTTTTAACATTTAATTATCAAGGGAGGGCAAAGGTGTGTATTTGCAGTATGTGTTAAAACCCCTTAATTTTGAAAACACCTGAGGTGACCATGGCTAACAGTTAGCCACTACAGCGTAGCTATTGTAGGTGTCCTCACATTCTGCTCTCTGTCAAGATATGCTTCTGCAACAGTGCCCAGTGATAAATCTACTGGTATCAGGGTGAGTGGCTGAGGGCACCTCCCCCCCCCCCCCTTTGCTTTGCATGTTTTCTTCTTTGTCTCCTCTGTTGTAGGAAGAAAGAACCTTACTCCACTCTACCCCTTCCCCCCCCCCCCCCCAACTCCTCTCCTCTTTTTCAGCATGTTTTGTTTGTACTTCAAACTACCCTTAGCTGGGTTGATAAATTTAATTCTCATTTTCAAAACAAAGTTACTTACTGTTATTTTCTTTGTACAAACACTTGAAATTGACAGCACCTCAGACTCGCTCTGAATGTAGAAGGCCAATGTCGCGTTCAACATCTCTGGTTCCAAAGCATTTTTGAAATGCTGGAGCACTTTCGAGCCAATCCAATCCCCCTGGAAAGTGGTGGACCATCTGACGTAATGCTAACAAACTTTGTGGTGTATGTAAATACTGGTTCACCTCAGCCTGGGAGCTCCTTACAACGTGCGCATGTGGGTAATGGTGGAGAAGGGCTGCGACGTTCACACAGCCTCCAAGCAAACAGGATAACAAGAACAGCAACTATACAAGGCGGCTCTGTTAGGATAACAACGAGTGCTTCTAATAGCCATGGACATTCCAGGGCAGTTGAAAATGCATATGCCTTTGTATAAAGTTGCAGGCTGCAATAATTGCTCTCTAAAGCTCTCTATCTCTGTTTCTGAATTTTCAGAATACATTTAACTGTAACCCTTATTTAATATGAACACAATTATGATGGTTTCACCATGGACAGGTTTAGCTGATGTGAGCATTACATGTAGCTCAAAGGGCTCTGATGTGTACAAGAAGTGCTCGTGCTAATAAATACTGATATGAGAGGACAGCAAACTTTTTTGGCTGGGAATCACAACAAACTGCCAGGGATTAGGAGAATTGACACTTAACTTTTCTGGGAAACGTACAGTGTAGGTCTGCTTAGACCATAGGGATCTGAGAAATCAGTAAGATCTATTTGGTACATCATGAACAATGCGCAAGAATGAGAAAAATTTGCAGAACAACGTGCTTCATTATGATATCACTCAAATAGCAATTTACATTATTATATTATGGACACTCTTTGTGAACATAATTGTCTATCATAAAATAATGCTGAAGGACTTTCTGTTGGTCCGATCAAATCAAGGTTGTTCATGTGACAATGTTTATTGTCATCTTCTCAGCAAACTGCATATGTGTGATTATTTTCAGAGGTAGAAATCTACTGACAGTAAATTTAACAATGAATGCCAATCAAATATTGCTAGCAAATGGGGTTTCAGCAAAGAAGAAGGAAATATCTGATGTTAACTAACTAAGCAATGGTACATTGAACTGTACATTGTAGAAAAGCCAGAACAGCAGATGACCATTGTATATAAAATTTTTATGAATGTTTTAGCAAAGTCTTTAATTATTTAATTTAGTCAAAATCCACTGCCCACCAAGCTGGTATTACTTTGATTTAGTGGCAGTTGGTCAGAGGTTAGGAGGAAAATGAATCAAGTACTTTGTGCATTTGCTAACATTTTTGAATTTCTTTATTTATGGCTCATTACATTCATATCTGTTGCATGATTTTAATGAAGTTCCATTTAGAAAAAGCTCCATCTTCTATTGTATTGTGGGAATTGTTTCCTCTTGATCAGTCTGGCAGTCTGATGGCAGTGAATGAAGTTAAATGAATGATATGTCTTAAAAGTACTGAAATAGACAAACATATCCAACATAGGCTGGACTGTAGAATGATTAGATCTGATGGTTTGGTTAACCTTTCCAAATTTGAATCATAACTCTAATCAAAACTACTCTGAACAAACTAAAGTAAAATTTTGTTTAGTTTTAAGTGGAATGCTTCAACTGTTTTGACTGTTAAGGGGTTCTTGAATTGGAAGGTTCACTTGGGCCAGAAGAAAAAAGACATTACAACCACTAATTAAAAGTTCCACTGTACTTCATGTAACTTCAGGATACTGTATTTAACACTGTTGCCTCATTCCATTCTTTAATGTGTTTGTTTGATTACTTTTTTTATCAAATGTACTCACTGGATTTTAACAGTGAATAATGTTAGAAATATGGTGTTTTAAAAAGCATTTTGTAATAGTTACTTTATAGTAAGATTTTTTAAGAAAAATAGAGATTTGAATTTTTAAAACAATTGTCATGCCTCAGAATTGATTTTTTATCCAACTCTCGTCTTTTTTTTCCAGGTTTAACGTATATTAATTATTTGCAATATTGTGTTGGGTTGGCTGAAAAGGTTATCCACAACTTAAGCTAGTAGGCTATGCATGAGAAGAAAGGCTGTCATACAGACAGTAAAAATCTGTTAAACGTTTCCAAAAGTCCTTAGTTGAAATTGGTTTAGCAGAGAAGTATGAAGGACTTTACCTTCTAGAAAGATTTATTGTCACACTCGTGCAATCTTTAATGAAGAAGAGATTTCAAAATATATGTGATAAGCCAAGGGAAGAGCTGTGTGGTTGGCTTGAGATGAAGAGGAATTATAGTATTATTATTAAAAAAAATAATAATTTAAGTGGAATAATAGAAAAATAACTTTGTTTGGAATAGTGGTGTTTGTATAATGAATGTAATTTAAGGACAAAATCTTCTACGTACACAACAGAATTATGCAAATTGCATTACTTGGAGTAGAATTTGCTTTTTACCCACATCACAACTTCTTGCTTTCACACTTGTTCAACCTCTTTGGCTTTTATTAACTCAAATGCTCAGCAATCTTAAGAAAGAAAAGGTCTGCTTTGTGAACACTAGAAGGAGTTAAGGGAATGAATGGATATTTCGCTATTCTTCCTCTTCATACACTGGGAGTTTAACACAATTTAATTTACAATAGACATTAATTTGTATTTTTGATACCTGCCTGTACAGTTGTACCAGTAAATTAAAATTATAATGCCTTTTCAAAGAAGTTGTTGGAGTGTATTTATCTGTTGCATTATGATGGGGTAATTTACATGGGTTTTTGGCCCCGTGTGAAGTCAATTTCTTTTTTTTGCATGTTTATGGACCAAGACAGAGTTAAGGCCCATAAACGCAAAAAAGACTTAACTATGCCAATATCCAGCCATCTTGACCGAACAAGCTTGGTCAATAAATGATTTATTATGTGGTTATTGATGAACCTGCCTCAGCTTAGAGGATAATTTTTCTTGTGGGATACAGCGCCTAAATCAAGCGGCAAGGTGGCATCATCTTGCCTACTTAGGTAGCCAATCATAGAGCAGGATATGTTTCATCTTCATCATCAGGGGAGCAGGGTTGGCGCAGTGGTGAGAGCGCTTGCCTCCCACCAATGTGTCCTGGGTTCGATTCCCGGACCCAGCATCATATGTGGGTTGAGTTTGTTGTTGGGTCTCTTCCTTGCTCCGAGAGGTTTTTCTTCAGGTACTCCGGCTTTCCCCTCTCCTTTAAAACCAACATTTTCAAATTCCAATTCGATCCGGATTATTGTCAAGCACTTTATCATGAGCCTCTGGCTGGGGTGATTGCACAAGCACTCCCTGTGCTTGACATTAAATTTGCATTTACATTTTTTACATCTTGCCTGCCCACCAAGCTAGCCATATAAAGATGTAGTTAAAAAGGGTAGCCTGCGTAGCAAGTGTTCCTGTATAATGGTCTTTCCACATTCTGGTTGTGTATAAATTGGTACAAGGGCAAAAACATAAAGGAGGGGCAAAAAACGTGGAAAGAGCTCTTTGTTTAACTTGCAAGGACACTTTTTATGCGGCCTCAAGGAAGGGGGGAACAATTTTTGTTAACCAAATCAAATGAACAAAAAATGTTTTAATAATATTGTGGTTGCACTTTACAGGACTATAAATGACACATACTTTAGTAAATCTGTTTTGTCTTCAAGTTTGTAGAAGATAAATTGTGTGTTTGACCAAATTCTGGTCTGAACTCCAATTGTTACGCCTACTCTAACTTGTAACTTTGCACTTATAACCTAAACTTGAACAAAATATATTAGCAGAAACTTGAACAAAATATATTAGCAGTGTATAATTCGCAACAGTATTTTTAAATTATATCTTGAACTCTGATTTCTATGATAGGATCTCAGTTGCGTTTATGCAGGTCAGTTCTATGGGTCTCAAAATTAAGGAGACAAATCCCCAAGCATTTTTTATTTTTACAAATTTATAAGACTTCAGATGTATGTACAGTACTCCAAATGTCTGAAGTTATAAAGCATTTCCACATGAGATCATGGCAACACCATATAATTCTCAAGCAATGTCTTATCTTCTATGAGAAATAAAAGTTCTTTTCTTATGCCAAAATTTCCAGTTGTTTGGAAGCAATACAAAGGCCATTGTGAAAATGATCTAAGTTACGTACTGACTATTTAGAACCCTACCTGGTGCAGATACAGGATCTTAGAGAAGGGGCTTTGAGATACGGATCGCCAACGACAGTCCGTGGAAATGGGATTCAGCCATTCTAAGGCCAAGTCAGCGTGTTATAACGTCCAAGTTTTTTTCAATTTAGGGGATTCAACTGAAGACCCCCAATCCCCCTTAGATCTGCCCCAGCCCAGCTAGGTTGAAGTCGCATTCAGTCATACTGTCCAACCAATATGACTTATGATGTGCTTGGGACTTAGATACAAACATTGAATGTCCTTACATCATGCAGCAAATCTGTACAGAAATTACTTTGACATGATATAAGCCAGCATAGATCACATGATCAGATTACAGTGTGACTATGCCAACCACACCTCTTGGAAAGGGGTTAACCAATCGGAATGTTTCTTGAGAACAAAGGATAGCTATCTTTTTCTCAAAGTATAAAACTTTAACATTGAAGAATACCAACAATAGTTTTATTACAAAACTGGAAACCCAACAGAAGAGTGGAGTGTGGCAGCTCTCAGGATATTTTTACCACTTGTTACAATTGCTTAATTTCACTTGTAAATTTTATGCACTTTTCAATAATTGCCTCGATTGAGCTGTCACAAAACGAGTTTTCAAGCAAAATTTTGTAAATAAAATTTATATCCTCACTTGACCTCACGAAAAAGACCCACTCTATGTTTTCAGTTTACATTTTGATTGGTTAGATTTCTAAGTGGCACAGTTCAAGTAGTTGCGTTATAAGTGTAATACGTGCTTTCTTAAAAAGTATGTATTTTGTCAACACACGGCAGGGCAAATTATTTATTGTTTTTCTCCTTGTTTTACAGTTTTTTTTTTTTTTTTATGAAGACCTTTTTCTGTCTGAACAGCAGCAAATTCTTATAAAAGGTATTAAATTTCATTGTAATCTACACAGATGGCATAATCAAACTGTTTGAGTTTATTTTCTCAAGATCCGTCTCACTTTTTTGTCTGATTCTTCAACCGTGTTATAAGCTTTATCTGCTTTTACTCCGACTCTATCCAGCTGTTCACTCTGCCTTTCAATCTCGTTACCCAAAATCAAAGCATCTTCCTTCAAACGGCCAAGACCTCGCGACACCAGATCAAGATTGGCTTCGATTTCTCTCTCGCGCGGGTCACGCGAAGAGTATGCGCTTCTCTCAAACTGCTCACTTCTTCTGATCCCTGCATCATAGCCACCAGTTTCCCTTTCGCCTTCTCTGCTGCGATAGTACAAAGAAGAGTCTTCTTGCATCCCTGATAAACGACTGTCAGGTGTCGACTGTTCAGTGGTCTCTTTTGGTTTGGGCGCTTTCTTGAAATAATTCCCAAGAGCGCCCCAAACACTATTCACCGATCTTATGTGCCTTTTTGCGATGCCCATGGTGTTCTGTATGTCGTCGAGATTGCGTTCTATCCGATTCAACTGTTCCCCTTGACACTGAAGTTCTTCGCCGGTGCGAACAGCGATGTCATGCGACTCCTCGATGAGCGCCAAAGATCGCTTTGTGCTATCCAGAGTTCGATCTCTTGACATCTGCATTTGTCTGCGAATTTCATCTCCGTTAACCTTCTCGAATTCGTCCTCGGAGTCGTCGTCAAACGGGTTAGTTTTTCGATTGAAATCGAAATCACTTCTTCTGTTGTAAGCCGCCATGTTGTTTTCGTTTTGAAAGTGGACGTGACATCATTTCAAAGTGGTTCTATTTTGGGCGCGTAACGTACTTGGCCAAAATAGACTGGGAAGGAGTGACGTCAAAAACTTGACTGTATGTAGTTTCTGCCATGTTTTTCGCATTTTGCTTTTAAGATTTCACTAATACTAGTATGAATAGACACGTTAATGCATGTCACTTTTAAAAATCGAATAAATCTATTTGATCCCTTCTTTATAGAGGAGCACCATTATTTTCTTTATACCACACTCCATTAAGCCCAGTGCAATTTGTATTGTCATCAAATCGTTCAGTAACCCCTATCTTTGTTCACCTGTTTCGAAAAATCACACGAAACGCTGAGCAAAAATTTTCCTCAAAGTAAAATATTGTTGGTTTTCAGTGTCACGCAATTCAAAATAGATCAAAATAAAAATCAAAACCGGTCAATGGATAAAGTCCAGAATCTGGGAAATGAAAGAAGGTAAATATGCAAAGACTCTCGCCAAAATTCTGGCCACAGCAATTTTTCTTATGCGAGATATGCGGAGAAATTTTTTACACAAATTTATAGGGATTTGAATGGAGAAGCCATGCTGGTGCCCATCCGTATGGGCACCAACATGGCGGCCGGAAACCAACAGAAACATCTGTCACTGAGTTTTGCTTCAAAAGCGTGAATTTATCCGTTGAAGAACTCCAAAACATTAAAATAATATTTTATTAAGACATGAACTGTTCAGATAGCCAAGTTCCCCGAAATAAGTCACTTTTTTAACCATCATGACAGCTCTGTAGGCCGTCATGTAAATGCCGCGTCACGCAAAAGCTTAGAAATTCAAGCGTAGTGTATCACAAAACCAAGAACCCTTTCGGAGCGAAAATTTGTATGAATATTAGTTTTCAGCTGCTCTTATACATCATTTAAGTAAAATCTCAGGAAGATCAATAGTTTTGTAGTTCGAATTTCAGTGACGTCATGTGAAGAACAGTTATTATCCCTCCCCACTCTTACCCCGTCACCACTTACAACGTGGCATCGCATAGCTTTCTGGGAGTGGCGCACGGCGCGCTATGATCGTTGGTATACGAGGATTACAGAATCGGGAATCCAGTAAGGTATCGGGGCATATTTACTTTCACGTTTTTCCCTCGGAAACAAACGTTTACGCGCTTTTTAAGGAACTAGAACACTCCACACGTTTCGAGATCTCCTCGAAGCCTCTTGGGTGTGTAGTGAAGTTGTCTGTACTCATTTAACATGGCGAAACTCGTGGCGGTGTGTCGGGACGAAGCTGACTTCGCATTCGAGCGTCGACAAATACCTTTGAATATCGAGGACACCTTAACGGTACGGTACATAGCATCCATTGTGTTTTATTTCCTTCGAAAAAGAATACCTTCCCGTTAGGTGTTTGTTTGATATCTATTCTTGTGGTGTCGTAGATGATCATGGAAATTCCAGAAACTGTGATTTCAACTCGTCAAGTCAACGAATGCGAACTTCAGTCGTTCAACAAGGTTAGTTTATTTTGAATTTTTTAGCCTCGATGTCTATTTTTTGAAGGGAATTTATATCTTTTAGGAGTTTCCTCTTGAGATGAAGTAGATCTGTTGTGGTAAACTGTAATTTCTTTACGAAAATGTCCTGCATTGACACACGAACGTATAAGCTTAAATCAATTAAGCTTATTGCAGTTTTAATAAAATATCCAAAATAGACGTAAACTGCCCTGGATCGAAGTAGCTGTCACGGATTTTCTCCATGCATTAGCTTCTTCTTGTAGAGATTTATTTTGAGAAATAAAAATTCAAAATTAAGTTTATGGCAGGAAAAATGTCAACTGATGTTACAACCACAAAACGGAGCGATTATATTTCAAGTTGCCTGTCCTTGATATAAACACTGCATGAGATAGTACTTTAAGCTTATATATACGTTGTGAGGAAATTGTTCTGATCAAATTTCGTCCCATCTGCAGCGATTCCAGTGTCTCAGTCCCGAAGATTTAGCTGTCGCTACGATGGTGCGGCAAAAAGATGTTCTCTCGTTCCTCTCCCACTCCGTTCCGTGCGTTGGTTGTCGGAGAAGGTATCAAAATGTTTCTATTTCCATCTTATTTCCTCATCGCCTTGAGATTAATTATTCACTATTCCAAACGAAATCTCAGTAACGTTTACAATTGATTTCCAAATATACATGTTGTTAAATGGTTTCATTTAAACCTGCAAGTGTTGTTTCCTGATTGTACCTGATGGGTTTTGTTTTAAAAAGTGTAAATATCTTGTTGTGCATGTCTGAAAATTGTAGTTGAAAGATTATGATATTGTGCCTTCGTTTATATCCAGCAGTTTTTATCAGCATTCAATTTATAACGTCTTATTATGACAAACACATGATATCCTGTGATTTCTGTTTTGCAGTAGTTTGTCAAATATATTTTTTCTGTTAAGGTCTAGTCTGTCTCACTTGTAAGAATAGATGGATGTTACATAATATGGTAACATTTTATTTGGCATCATCCATACTAATGCATTTTCAGAATGAAACCGTTTCAGTTATGTTTTCCCATACTGAAAATGCATCAAAACCTTTGAAGCCATACTAAATGTGCTGTTTTTGTAGCATCTTTCTCATTCAAATGTAAACACTTGAAAACGCTGATTGGCTGTGTGGATAATACAAAAGGCTCTATTTTCAATTGCTTTTCCTCTGGACAGCATTTTCTGATGTAATTAAGAAATAGAAAACGTGTTGTCTATTGAGTTATGGAAACAAGTGGACATTTGGGAGAACAAGAAATGCTGTGGGAACATGAGCTGACAGGCAAGTGTTTCCACATCTTTTTCAAGGTCTCCCAAACTTTCATGAATGTTTAAGTAACTTGATAGCATCACAAAGAAAATGTTTTCTATCTTTTTTAGGAAACAGCCCAAAGAAAATAATGAACTACATGACCATGATAAGTTTTCAGTGTTTCTATCGGGTCCTGGTATAATCCTACTATAAGCATTCTAGATCTATCACAAATGCCATTCTCTGATTGGAAATCAGGCTTCTACATGTGTGTGTAAATGTTGTGGTGAAAGTGATGCAATTTGCATTTCTTGAGATTGATGTATGAATAGTCAGCGCAAGAAAGATGCGACATTGAGGAGATGCTCAATCTCCCAGGCTCTATCTGTACTCTGTATATATGCCATTCTGTGTTTTCCAGAGTGGAAACAAGGCTTTGAATGGCCTTGTGGCTTTATTTGCATAGTATACAGAGAAGATTTTTTAGTTTTGATTGGCTGGTAAATAAGTCACAAAGCCAGTTTTCCTCGCCATCCCATCACTCCATAGAGCCAGGTTATGTTATGGTGACTCTGCAATGCCTCTACTTGACTAAAGGACTGTGTTTATACTGAAACAATATATGTGACTTGTGAAATATTCAATGGTATACCCTCAAAAGCATTGGATGAGTCAGCAGGGTGACTATGAAATTCCCCTGGATTGGTCATAATCTTAATCTTTTATAATCTTCCCTACACAGTGTGGAGCGATTGTACAACCAGTTAGTCGAGTCAGGTCAGCCAGCACTGGAACCTCTGATTATCACAAATAGTGGAGGTGAGTGCAGTCTTTCATTTACATAGAAACCATCTGACATTTTAGTAATAATTAGGTGACATTTTAGTAACAAACTTGTAATGGTGACTGGGATTGGAAACACCCCATGGAAGGAATAATATTATAATTGGATGGTCAAGGCTGTGGTCTAATTAAGAAATAGAAAACATGTACTGTGTTTCTATCTAGTTATAGAAACACGAGTGGAAGTTTGGGAGAATGAGAAATGTTGTGAGAACATAAGCCGCAGGCGAGTGTTTCCACAGCTTCTCCCAGAGTTCTCCCAAACTTTCATGAGTGTTTCTATAACTCAATAGAAACACAAAGAACATGAACACCGCAACGAAAAAAAGAAAAACAGCTTGTTTACTTTGATCATCAAAATGTAAATTCTCTTTGCTCATGCCATCATTATGTCAACAGCTCGTGCTAGTTCTGTGTTTCCATCGAGTTATAGAAACACGATTCTTAACCAATCAGCGCACATAGTTTCTAAGGACTGTATTCTAAGAAAAATTATGAGGAGCCCAAAGGTTTCTAACCACTAAGCTTACATGAGAAAAGTAAGTTTTTCCAGTCGCCCAAAGGCAAAAGTTAGTCACCTGCGGTACCTGGGTGCTTCTAGAGCTCTGCCCTGATATTAATAACTAAAGATTGGGTTGAATACAATATTACATATTACATTAAAACCATCAAGTCTTAACATCACAGAGATTAGCTTTGCAAACATATGGTTTTTGATCAATTTTGCTTAGAATAATGTGTTTGAAATGTCTGCACTTGCCATAGTCTGTGAAATGCAATCTTTTACAGACTGTACATGTGCATCAGTTTAGTTTTGATATCTGGGAAATAAGCATGCCTTTTATTATTTTAATTTCTCCCTGTAATCCATTCATATTTTGTGTCTACCACAACATAAGTATAAGGTTGAATATTATAAGTTTGTGTGGAACTACAATAGGCACTTTGCAGGATCCGGTCACATGGTACTGAATTAATTACGCTGGGGCGCAAGTTACACAGTGGGACTTCCAAAACAAAGGAAAGTCGGGCTGGACTGGTACAAGTTCCTTCGTTTTGGAAGTCCCACTGCCTAACTTGCATCCCAGCATAATTAATTCCGTACCATGTGACCGGATCCTGCAAAGGGCCTCTTGTTTGCCAATCTCTAATCAGATAGTACTTAAATATCTTCTCCTCCAGTATTTTGCTTAGAAGTGGAAAGTTTGTACATGCTGGTATAGAGCATCATGTAATGGGTGGTTGAGGTTTTAAAAAAATGATTTGAACCCTGTTTTCTGCTGGGTCACTCATCAAGTGATTCATTTTTTTAGAAAAAAAAAATGATTTAATGTATCCTAAGTTATATTTCATGCATTTTCTTCAGTTTTGACAATTGATGATCACTTCCTTCAAGACCCAAAACTGGTGTATGCTCTGTTCTATGTACATGGGTAAGTATTCAAATTTACTGTATGTAGCATTAATTTGATCAACTGATCACTTGTGGAGGTATTGTGGTGTTGATAAGTTTAGAGGATTCAAGATGAGGAGATTTTGAGAGCTCAGTCTTGGTCTGATGCCTTGTGAAGATGTGTTTGTGGTAAAGACACATCTCATAGTCCCACTCTTTGAGTAGCAATTGAACCATTTCAACAGCCTGACTACGTGGCTGGCAACTGATAGCCTACAACAGAAAAGAATTTGAATTCAGGCAGAGTTGCAATACTTGCTGGTACAGGTAGCTACTTGCTGCAATAGGCATTCCCCATTACTGGCAATGGTGTGCTTTCAGGCTCATCCCACTCTTAGAATTTTACCAGATTTGCCTTTGAAGGAGGATCTCTTGTCCAGAACAGCTCCTTAAATATGTTTGTTTACTGTTGCTTGCATAGATATGAAAGAACTTTTATTAAATTGCACTTACATTCTAGATCCAGACTAAGTGAGATGGTGGAGGCAATTCCTAAGTGCAGAAGAAACAGGTATGAATTTTGATGTTACTTAAAACTTGTACCCAGTTACTGTGACATTAATGGAGCTCAGTCACAGTATTTTAAGTTACTTTTGCCACAAACAAAATTACCTTTAAATGGTAGGAAACCTGTTTAATAAGATAGAAAAATACCAAAGACATAGTGATAAACCATAAAGGAACAAGGATGGCTAAGGATGGAGAAGATTAACACGGATTACAAAGGACAAATTTAAAAAATTGAGGCTAAACTTTTCAATATGTGCAAACCATGACCTAGCTCCTTTAAGGGTGTTGTCACTGTGCAATGAAACTTTACCATCTGGCTTTTGGAGGTACCAGTGCCTGTCTATAAAAGGTGACCTCTGAAAAATTTACACATAACTGACAGTTTTGCTTTGCTTTGCTGTCAATCATAGTTACAACACAACCAATTAACCTTGACAAGAAGAAGCACACAAAATAGATCTAAAGTAACCAATGACAGCCCGCAGAAGTAACAATGATTTTAAAATCATTCAAATGGACTTCTGTTTCCTGTGAGGTCCACTCTGATGACTGACAGCAGCAAAAAACACAACTGTTGATTCAGCAGGGTTCATATGTTACTGAAAGATGCAAGTGTTAAATTATGCTTGCCCTGGGATGTCTGACAAGACCTTCTCTGGTTTATACTGAAGGCTAATCTCAATAAAAATTAAGCTTGATGCAAGTTCTTTAATGAGATTCGTCCTTCTATCATGTAAGATAGAAAAGTGGATTCTTTTGTTACAGTATTTCTATTTATAACAGTTGTAAAGTGACTGTCTTGTCTAGTGGTAATTTTTTGTTATCTGTATTATTTTGTAGAAGGTGCCCTTTGCATTCCTTGGAAACACACAAGTCAAGACCATCAGGGTAAATCTATGTAAATTAATCTCCTGCAATGAAATAATTCAATGAGTAAAATCAGTCAAACATTCCTTATTATAATAAAGAACTGAACGTTTTAATTAAGATTTAATTTCATTCTGCTTTCTTCAAAATATATAGTATTTGATGGGTTATTTAATGTCAAAAATAGATACATTATTTTGTTATCTAAACACCAAAGAAATACCAGGTGAGCTTTTGCATGAAAACATGATCTTTCACATGTGAAAAGATCACCTTGCTATGGTAACATAATTATAAATTGCACCTTTCGCAGCAAAAGTTAAATGGTTTGTTATTTCATTGGTGTTTATATAATAAAAAGAACATTACATGGCCACTTGAAGATTAGCTTGCGAACAGGCTCCTGGCGAGCAAAGCGATCAGGGTGAAATAGGGGAGTCTGTAGACTTTGTTTTTGATTTGCCTATCTGCTCTTGGTGATAATATAGAGTGCAAGTAAGTAACATGTTCACAGAATATTTCAAACTTTGTCCCTCCAGAGCCAATACTTAGAGAGCTTAAAACATATTTTGTAATACTGAATTGAGCCTAAAGAAATTATAAGCACAGGATAGAGGTGTCAGACACTGCAAAGCGACATGCAATGAAAAGCAGAAAGTCTGGAAGCCATGCCTTTGACCTCTAAAAAATTTGCTCTAGCACAGCCCAACGGCTCCACTCTACTAGTTTCCACTTAAAATTCCTCCTCATGAGAGAGCATAAAGTACCCTTAAGAATCACTTGTGAAACAACAAAAGGTTGAGAGACCAAAAATTAAAAGAGAACGACAAATGCACAATATTGCCACGAACGTGTAGGGCGGTCGACCGCATTTAACAAAGACCTGTCAAGTATTTATCTCAAAGATGTCAACAATCATGGATTTAACCAATCATATCATGATACCAGGAGCTGGTATCATAGAACAGTGGCATCAATAGAATGTCTACAGGCTCCCTCGCTTCGTTTGGGCTCACTACACTGGGAGCCTGTTCGCAGGCTACTTGAAGATACGAAATTTCTCTTCTCATGTTGAAAAATATTTCGCTCATTCGCTGCGCTCACTTGTAAAATATTTTTCAACACTCTAGGTAAGAGAAATTTCGTATCTCCACGCGGCCAAGTAATTTCCTCTATTTATTGTGCAGTAAAAAGTAATTTGCTGTTTCAACATACTGTGTATTTTCATGCTGAAAGGAGTTCTTCTTATGTTTAGAAGCTGGATAGATGTGTGGGATTTATTGTCTCAAGAATGCCGTGATGAGGTATGGTATACAGTTGTAGTATGACAGCTGTATCAATATTAAGTAAGTTTTTGTTGAACCGTTTACTCTCTTTTGTTTACCACCTAAAACTGTACTGTGATAACATCTTGTTTTCAATTTAGGTGGTGTTGATTGACTCTGATTCTCTTCTGGACACACTAGAGAATTATCTAAGAAAGCACCGATTTTGCACTGAATGTAAATCAAAAGTTCTAAGAGCTTATAGTATTTTGGCTGGAGATTTAGACGGGCCAAGTGAAAAAGGGTGAGTAAAAATATAAATGTAGTGTAGGATTTACATGTATCATATTATGGCTTTTACACAGTGGCCACTAAATCTGGTGCCACTTAGATGATGACATTCATCCAAGGCATTGAAGAAGAAAAGTAAAATCATATAGCTTGCATGGGGTTTAAATGGTTATAGTTGCACATCTACCAGTTGACTTTCTGTTTGGTCAATTAGCAAAAGTTGAGATGCTGAATGAATGTTAAATTAGTTCAACAGTGATAGTGGCTTTTGTTGCTTTAGTATTGGATGCACTTGGGATGTTTGGAGTGTACTCAAGAAGCTAGAGTTGCTCTTGGCTATGCCCCAAGCAACTTGAACTCTAACGCTTCTTTTGTGCTCTGCAGACTCCTGTTTGTATCCATAATTTGATAGATGCAGCTTTAAAAAAGTGTTGATTGTCAATAAAAAATGATGATTTTGTAAATTCTCTTCCTTCATCTGCTTGACAGTGTATTGGTATTTGTGATGATAATTGAATAGACCTAGACGTGTAAAGTTTTCTGTTCCATTCATTTATCCTGCAGTTATTGTGCTGCTTTGTATGATGGTCTCAAGAGCTGTCCTCAAGAGCGGCATATCCATGTACTCTGTGACACAGACTACATTGCGCATTTAATTGGACGGGCAGAACCGGAGTTAGCTGGAGGGTGAGCAGTGTAGCAGTTGCATTCTTGTCAAGTGAAAGCTCTACGTGCTTCATTCAGGGGTTTCATAAGAGCTGGGCACTGGGCAAATTGTCCAGCGATGAGGACGATTTTGCTCACATGGTTTGACCATCTAGCTGAAAGTTTTCTTGTAATCAAGTTTAGATCAAAACGTTTTGCCCTCCTGTGAAAACCAGTGTCCCTCCTGCTGTAAACGTCAATGAAAGCCTTCGTATGTGTAGGCCCTGTACTTGTATCTCTAACAATTGTGCTAATTAAGGAAATTGATTTAGCTGAGTTTTGGTATGGGTTGGAGTGTTAGAACAAATTGTGCCAATGTTTTTCTCCAGTGAATTAAGACAGAAGTTAACTGGATTTTTAAATAACTTAACTTGTTTTATCTTTAAATAATTAAATCTCCTCGCCATGATGACGGCATTTGGTATTTCACTACACCCACTGATAGCTTATTAAAGGGTTCTTTGGCTTATCTCCAGGTCATGGGTCTGATTAATTTCATGTATGTCTTGATTTATTGCAACCTGACTGCATTTGCATTATTGTTTTTCTACAGGAGAAGAGAAAGGCATGCCAAGACACTAGACATTGCTCAGGAAGAAGTAAGGAAATTCTGCTTTAATTAAATGTTAATTGATGTGTTTATCATGTTTACTATTCTGCTTGGACAGAGGCGAGAGGGCATCATCACATGCAATTGCTCTATCTTCTATTAGCCAACTCGAAGAGAAAGAGAAGGAATTTTCTACCTTGTAGGGTATACGTTGGCAGCCCCCCACCCCACCCCCACCCCCCCCCCCCCCTCTCTCTCTCTCTCCCCTTGCTACCTTTTGGATTTCTCCACTAGGAACAGGCGTGACACCAGACCCAGTTTTTTGTTGTGTGAAAATCGCAAGATGCTGGCTAGAGGCTGATGGGAAGGAGCCAAAGAACACCTCAAAAATACTTCCCGTCACCTTTTGAGACTTCATTTTATCGCAAAAGATGACTGGAAACCACTTACTCTCTTGAAGCGAAGGATGAACCCAATGGAAAAGTTCATTTTTTTCCCCGATTGTTACCAGTCCTTGGTTCCTGGGAGCACGTGAAGGTTAAGGTTTCACTACAGTTTGTTTTGTGGCAGTACTGTATGACATTTGTTTCGGTTTGTGTGAATTTTTTAGGTGTTGACATGTCTTGGTATTCACCTGTGGGAAAGACTTCATCGGTTGTGGCAGAAACTGAGAGCTGAGGAACAGACCTGGCAGATGCTCTTCTATCTGGGAGTTGACGCTCTTAGGAAAAGTTTCGAGGTGAGAAACTAGGCGACTACAACTTTGTTGTGATTTTGCTTAGGGATAAATATTAAATTAGAAAAAAGCTTGGCACTGAATGGGAACCCATTAAGATGGCACAAAAAATGATGAAAACCTGAAGACTTCAAGAGGTTTTCAATTGAGTGTCGTAGAACCAAAACGAAGAATCGCATGAAAGCTCGAGCAAATAAGAATTTACATTACTCTTGGTACCTGAAAATTCTGTTAAATCGCACTCGCCTGGAGACTAAATTTAGTGAGATTTTCAACTACCACTCATAGTGGAAATCCTTAATTGCACTTGGGCACATTACAATACCCCCAGTTCAATACAGTGATTTTAGTATTAGTATTTCTCAACAGGGAATTTCAATACCTATTTACATTCGCGCGATAACCTAAACTTATCGGCAGTTTACAGATACAATGTTTTGTATACATGTTATTGAGTATTGTTCCACTTCACAGGTGGCAGTGGAAGAAAAACAAGGCATTTCTCGGCTCGAGCAAGTCGTGGAGGAGATATCAGAGGCAGAGAGAGCCAAGGAGCTGAGGAGAGAGCAGAAACGGTTGAAAAAGAAAGCGAGACGTAAAGAGAAATGTAAATGCGATTCACAATCGTTAACAATCTCCACGAACATTGAACTGAAAGAAGAGGAATCTAGAAAAGACGAAGAGGAAGCAGGGGACGTGGTGTGTGTAAATGGAAGCGTGGAAGAGACGGAAGAAATAAACGGGCACGGGGATAGCTGTGAAGACGATGATGACGATGGAGATAGCGGCGGTTCACCCTGCAGCTGCGAGGAAAATGGCAAAGATCGGGAAAGCAAATGGAAAAGATTGGCTTACCGAAACGGGGACTGTGGGTGAGTGTTTCTCAAAGGAGCAGCAGCTGCCTCACGGTGTGCGCATCTTGAAAAGTTTAGCCTGAATTTTTCAAGTTCGTCTTTTGTAATCCCTGTCAATCTTCTCCATCCTTAATACCATTCTTGTTCCTTTACGGTTTATGGTTTCATCTTTTTGCGTTGGTAACACCTTGATCTCTTCCAGATACGTTGCAGAACACAGTAAATGGACCGGAATAGAACACAAGGATGGGGACACTTGTAATCATGTCAAAGATCCCTCTACAATAGGGACTGAGGAAGAGGACACGTGCGCGGACTGTTTGTCTGGGAGCCCCAGCAGTGGAGGTTCCTCACAAAGTACTAATAAGAAGGGGAAAAAGAAGAAGGGAAAAAATAAAGACAAAAAGGTAACCAGCGAACCGCTGTAAGGCCGGTGGTTAGTGTCCTGTTGCCTCGTGTCATAATTGTCTTTTGTCTCATTATGTGCAATCTTTCCTCTTTTGGTTTATGTAATGTTCCCCTTTTGGCTCGTCACGCAATGTTGTTTTGTGGCACGTCACGCACTTTGGTGTATGTTGTCATTCAATATTTCCCTTTTTGTTCGGCGCGCATTTTTACCGCCTTTACTTTACCTCATCACTCATTTAACGCCGGGCTTTTCTCGCATTCTTTCCTTCTTCTTTTCCCTTTTGGTTTTCATGCTGTTTTTTTGGCTTATTGCGGAATGTTTTGGGCTAGTCACGCAATGTTCTAGGGAGGGGGGAGGGGTGAAGTGGTGTCGATCGTTTCTATTGGTTTATCACACAGTGCTGTTTCTTTTACTAATTTACGCAGTTGTGGCTTATTACCCAGTCCCATTTAGCTTAAAGAGATCGCGTGGTAAGCCAAAAAACACTCCATTGTACCCTTCATTCCACTGTCTGCAAACTGTGAAAAATGACTAATGATTTACCTGATTCTACAGCAAAATTCACCTAGGCACGAAAAACAAGTTAAACCTGTGGAACGTATTGACGATGAGGAAAAACGACTGTTGAAGTTAATGGGATGGACGGACGGTGGAACAGAGTCAACGGTAAGTTTTTCCCCCTTGTTTTCTTCTCCCTCTACGCAATGGGAATTTTCGTTTTCTTCAGTATTGCCTCCTAAATATCTGGCGTCTGTCACTCATAACAAGCATGCAGACGCTATGTTTCCCAACTTCGTACCCGGACTCTTCGTTCCGCTTGACCAGCAATTGAGAAACGCGCGACCCTGGAAAGTCCGGAACTATCGGACTTTCGGTTGAATTACGCATGCATAACGGTCAAAATCAAAATCCATCCTTTAGCGGAACTCGCGAGAGTCGCTAGTTTTGTCAAGCTTGGGCAGTAACTAACAACCTCTCAAAACTCGTACCACCAGAAATGGCCAAAATTGACACTCCATTTCTGACCTAAACGGCCAAAAAGCATACCCTTTGGGGCCGCACATACCTATATAGCCCATGTAAGGGAATAACTCCCCCCCCCCACCCCCCGCCCCCGCCCCGGGAGCTCGCCACGCAATCAAGAAAGAATGCGTGCGCAGTCGTCACGCAACTCTTCCTAATTGCGCGTGAGAGGATCCCTACTCTGGACTGTGTTTGCATCCATGACGCCGCCCATCTTGTGTTTTGTTCGTCGTCGACGACGATGCCCTCCCTCGCGTTCCACGCGTCCCACGCGTTATATGCAACTAAATTTCTACCTTACGTCTCCTTCCTCAGGAGTGTATTTCGTCAGAAGAAGAGCTGTGCATATCAGAGCAGGACATTCTGCGGTTCAAGGCGAACCACTCATCCGTGTCACAACAGCGACGGAAACTCAGAGAGAAACTCCGCCAACAGTTTGACAATATGACGCTAAAAGACGGCCTCAATGTAGGGGTCGTTCACTAGGGGGTGTGGTGGGAATAGATGATGGTTATTATTGTTTGTTAGAGTGACTTTTCAATTAATTTTTTACTGGGCGGAGAGCACGCCCCGACCCGACCCCCATTAGGTCAAAGAGGTTTAACGTGGCTGAGGTGAAGCAAACAAAGAGTCGGGGATGTTTGGAATTTGGCTGTGTAAGGCTTGAAGTAGGCTCCTAAGCAGACATCTGCGTAGGAGGCTAGGCTTGAAGCTTTGCGTACAGTTGGTAAATGGGACTTTTGAGGTCTCCCTCATTGAGTTCAGTGAAGTATTTTACATCCTGTTATGCCTTAAATCACAACGTATGTAATGTGAATTGAAAATAAACCTCTGGAATCATTGTACGGCGACAATATATTATCTAGTTAACATCGTTATACGAATGAATGTCACACAACGCTTATCTTATAATTTTATTTTATTTCCTGACCGTTACGTGACCATCTAGGGGAAAATATTTTTTCCCCTCAACACTGCCGGTTCCGAGGAGGTATTCAAGAAAGAACTCCTGGGCTACTACTGTATTTGCTTCGACGAAACTGGACGAAAAGAAATGTAAGGAAAAGTTCAGTCGGGTTATTGAATATTTGGTTGGAATTCTTCAAAGCTGTGAACCTTTCCAAGCACTCGCCTCTTGCTTGCTTCGGCCTGATGGCCTAAAGCGTTTGATTTGTGTTACTTCAAAATGACGAGAACTCGTCAAATTCAAAGCGTCAGTGTTCATGAACAGTGATTTGGTGATATTACATGAAGTACATCGTAATCATCAAATAACAGCTCTTCGCAAGAAAGTGAAATAAACTGAATTCGAAATCACGGGCAGAAAATGGTTGAATAATCAAAAAGCCGCCACTGTCTATTTTGCTTTCTAACCGATCTACACTCCACCCAGTCCTCCGATATTCTCGTGCTCCGGGTGTTTTTAATCCCCTACACCTTACTCCGTAAAGGCTTGGCACACTTTCAGCCTATGCTGCAATCTGTAGCAAAATAGACCGCTTTCGTATTCTCGGTATTGGACTGGAACTAGCTTGCAACTGAGGCTAATGCGGGGGGGGGGGGGGGTCTTTTCAAATGCAAATGACATTGATCTCTTTTTAATGGTATTCCCTGCGTGAGCCTCCATTGCAAGCCGAGAATACGAATATTTATAAAACCAATTGAAAGGCTGACCGCACGGCTGAAAAGGGTTAACTTAATGAATATGACCTGTTACAGGAGAAGTGATTTCCGCGAATGTTCTCTGGTTGGGCTGACTGCCTCGGAATGCCGGAAACCCCATTCCGGGAACTTCAAGTTTAAAACTTGTTAGGAGGAGGATGCCCCCAGAGCCCCCTACAGGGGACCGCCTTCCGTGGTCCGTATCTCGAACCCCCTTCTCCAAAATCCCCCTGTATCCGCCCCAGGAAGGGAAGGCGACTGTTTTCGCAGTCTCCGCTCGCTGCGCGATTGGGCAACCTACACTAGGAGGCTAAAATATCAGAATTAAAAGAAAACAAACAGCAGTTACAAACATTACAAATAGTCAACGCAACTTGACATTTTGTATGTTACAACATACATCTTGTAATTAACCGCTGTTTGTTTTCTTTTCCTTCTGAAATTGTAATGGCCCAAGAACAATAATATTTGTGAGGTTAATATATGTTGGCATTCTTGAGCTAGAGGTAACAGAACTAACTGGCTAAAAAAATATTCTCATTTGATCATGCATAAGACTGCTCAGACCAGAGAGAGCTCCAGAGCACAAAACCCAACCTTGTCCCCATCCCAGGGGGTTTTTGCCTTCAAATGATGACATAAGCCCCCTGGGTACGAGTTGCCGGGGTTGCACATTCCCCGCCTGTAGCTATGACTCTCAAACGCAAGACGCAAGTGACTACATGAATGTCTAATCAGCCAATCAGAATGTCTAATCTAATCTTGGCCAAATGACAGAGCCGGGTAGGTTATACTTGCCATTGTAAACAGAAGTTTCGAAACTCATCGACGGTGGTACTGCGAAGTTGGGAACCGAATACGTCGAATCGCTGCAAGTAGTTTAAGGTAAGCAGAGGCATCGAAGTTACACCGATTTGTAAATCCTTGTACTGTTAACAGGCCTACTTGTTGCATCATTGTTATTTGTTTCCACGAGAAAAGTATAACAGGAGAACTAGCTCTCGGCTTTACATGTAAACACGAAAGTGCCTGGTGAGTCTGGAACAAAAGTTCTGCCGCAAACATCACAGATTGGGCATGTTAGATCGACTCAGTTTTAAACCGAAATGGGCTAATTAATTCTCATAATTATTTGCTGTAAATGTCGACAGGGTTGGTATTCACAGCTGTGGTAACCGCGTCAATTCCCAATTTATCCTCAGACAATATGCGTCTGAAATGTGGCGTACTTTTTCCGCATTACTTATTTGGGAAGCTTTTAAAACCCATTGCAAGGCATCTTGTGTGAATCGAGTTCACCGTTTGGTTACTAATATCCATGTCATTCAGAGAAGTGTTCGATGAAAATTAATCCCATTACAAATATTGAATGGTATTTCATGAAAAAAATTGTCAATAGTTTTAAAGTGAAACACGCAATTTTGAAGAACATTGTTGCAGACCCACCGGAAAGCGCAGATCAGGACGTCACAAATTTCCAATCGTTTTAAAGATGTTAGCAGACTCGGCAGCTTTCCCGGAAAGGTGGAATAATAAAATTTTACTGCCCGATATTTGTCCTTGAAGCATTCGTCTGCTGAAAGCGGATATGTCGTTTGAAACGGATCATGTACGCGCTAAATCACGCTAACTGGGTTTACAAAAGCAGAAAAAATGGCTGTAACAATAAAGAAAAAAGAACGTGTTGAAAACGTTTCTTCAAGTCGTTATTTGCGCGTTTCTTGCAGGAACCTCTATTATCATTATATTCGGTCGGCACTGCAGCCATTGTTGTTTGTTTGTTTTTTTTTTTTGTTTTTGTTTTGGTTTGTTTTTTTTTTTCTTCTCAGTGTTTCTTTTTATTAAGGGTTAGGGTCATCCTTGTGTGACGTGTTACATGTTGTTCTTTTAAAATATCATAAATAAAGCTAATCCCAAGCCGTTTCGGTCTGAGAGTTACGTTAAATGGGTGATTGCGGGCTCTCTTCATCTTTTTCGGGCTTTTTGTCTAGATACTCACAGGCGTTAGTTTGCCAGAAAACGAACAGAAAACATAGTTGAACCGTCATGGGGCAGACCTCACAAGACGGCGTTGTTGAGGGGCTGCAGCCACCAGATTTTATTGATCGGTGTATATAATTGAATATAACTACAAACGTAAAAAAGTATAAATTGGTGCACGGACGGGACAAAAACATTCTGACCGTTGTGAAGATGTGGTCGATCGTTAGAGAGAGTTAATGGTCGTTAGTGGAGGTTTAACTACAATTAAACCTCGCCTTGCGGATACTTTCATAACATGGACACCTCTTTATTGTGGACTCTTGTCTTTGTCCCAGAGAAACTGGCAGGTCCTGGCATCCATAAACAGTCGGATTTCGGACACATCCATAAAATGGAAACTTTTATATATATATATTACAGACAGTTTACTTCGTCCTGCAGAGAAACTAGAATTAGTAATTAGTTACCTCTATGGTGTAGACCTCCTTAATACGGACACTCAGCCCTGCCCCCTTAGTGTCCGTATAACTCCAGTTTACCTAATCAACAAAACAAATTACAATGGAACCTCGATTTCACGAAGGGCCATATGGACTGGCAAAAATTGTTCGATATAACGAGGTTTTGCTGTACAGTGGAACCTCAATTTAACGAACCACTATGTAAACGAAGTCCTCGGTATAACGAACGATATTCCTCGCCCCAGTGATAGTAAAATATATAGAAAATAGCCTCGATACAACGAAACCTCGTTATAGCAAACATATTTTGCCAGTCCGCTGGCTCGTCGTTAAATCGAGGTTCCACTTTACCGGCAGCGAGATAAAGAGGTCTAGAGGCAAGGCGGTTTGTCAAGTTCGACTGCAAACCTGCCAGTGAATGAGTTACGGAATAATTCGTTAAAAAAAGAACGGTTTGCCTGTCATTATCCAGTTTAACATCATTAAAATGCCGGCTGTTTTGTGTTTTTTCTTAGGTTTGAGTCTGTTATCTTGAATAATGAAGGGCGATAAGTCAAGGTAAGAAGTCAATCCTTTGTAGCTAGTGTTTCCGTACGAATTAGACTTTTCTGTATATCGCATTGCGCGAAACATTCTCGTCCCAATTGCGCCCTAAAATGCGGAAGCTCTTTAATTTCTACGCACGTTATAAGAAGTTATGCAAGTTATAAGAAGTCCTACAACAACATTTGAGCCAAATATCTTCTAGTTTTAACTTTACGTAGGTAGATTTTTTAGGGCTTCCGATGACATGGATAATGTATGAATTTTACCACTTGAAAGTAACAAAACGGCAGAACAGTGGCCCTAAGGCTTGTTTCAGTCTTAGCCCGGTTTTTGAGCCCTACCACTTTCAAATGGTCCCCGCGGTCCGTGAAGTGAATCAAAGTGTTAAAAGCCCCACCTGTATCTTTCTTTAAGAGTCAAAACCCATGAGCTTACATTCGGAGGGGAGGGGTGGGGGCTATAAAATATAGTATTACAGTATTTAAACAGCTGCATGGTGAGGGTTTTCACCAGGGACGGGTGCCAAATGGGAATGAATGAGCAGGTTCAGACAATTGCTTTATAAATCTTGGTACATTTCCCTCGTGTTCTCTGCGAAACAGCAACGTGAAATGGCCGGATGCTTGTCTGATGGAGAAGGTGAACCTCTAAGGTAATTTGTTTTGCCCAATATTCAGCTACAGGGTAGTTGTGGACTAAAAGACAAGTTTAATGAATGGATAGCTCGCGCGAGAGACAGAGGACGTCTGCGGTTTCACGCCGAAAGATCTCGTATTTTGCAAATGGTAATACCCAACTTTATTAGTTAATCATGTTTTCTTTATCTTTAACCGCTGTTTGTTTTCTTTTCCTTCTGAAATTGTAATGGCCCAAGAACAATATTTATGAGGTTAATATATGTTGGCATTCTTGAGCTAGAGGTAACAGAACTAACTGGCTAAAAAAATATTTCCATTTGATCATGCATAAGACTGCTCAGACCAGAGAGAGCTCCAGAGCACTATACCCAACCTTGTCCCCATCTCAGGGGGCTTTTGCCTTCAAATGATGACATAAGCCCCCTGGGTACGAGTTGCCGGGGTTGCACATTCCCCGCCTGTAGCTATGACTCTGAAACGATCTGTCTCCTGTGTATTTAATCCCTCGGCGGTGTGACCGGGCAGTCGCTCCAAGGGGAATAAATTATCCTACAAATCTGGGAAACACTGGAAATATACCGTGACTAGATGAATGTCTAATCAGCCAAGGGTTATACTTGGGATCGTAAACAGAAGTTTCGAAACTCAGCGACGGTGATAGTGCGAAGTTGGGAACCGAATACGTCGAATCGCTGCAAGTAGTTTAAGGTAAGCAGAGGCATCGAAGTTATACAGATTTGTAAATCCTTGTACTGTTAACAGGCGTACTTGTTACATCAGTGTTATTTGTTTCCGCGAGAAACGTACAAATAACTAGCTCTCGGCTTTACATGTGAACACAAAAGTGCCTGGTGAGTCTGGAACAAAAGTTCTGCCGCAAACATCACAGATTGGGCATGTTAGATCCACTCAGTTTTAAACCGAATTGGGATAATTAATTCTCATAATTATTTGCTGTAAATGTCGACAGGGTTAGCATTCACAGCTGTGGTAACCGCGTCAATTCCCAATTTATCAGACAATAGGCGTCTGAAATGTGGCGTGCCTTTTACGCATCACTTTTTTGGGAAGCTTTTAAAACCCATTGCAAGGCACCTTGTTTGAATCGAGTTCACCGTTTGGTTACTAATATCCATGTCATTCAGAGAAGTGTTCGATGAAAATTAATCCCATTACAAAAATTGAATGGCATTTCATAAAAAAAAAATTGTCCGTTAGTTCAAAGTCAAACACGCAATTTTGAAGAACACTGTTGCAGACTCACCGGAAAGCGCAGATCAGAACGTCTCAAATTTCCTATCGTTTTAAACATGTTAGGAGACGTGCTCTACTATACTCTACGCTACACAGTACTGTGCTACACCCTCAAACCATTTAAACGCCTTTATTACCACTCTAGCTTACAAGCTCTACTATACTCTACGCTACACATTACTGTGCTAGACTTTCAAACCATTCATTAGGAGAACTACCCTAAAGAAATACTTTTAGGTTAGTTTTGATTTCCTTCTGTTTAAAATATTACAATGAAATTGTTGTTCACCTCGGACTCAACGCACTATAAACGCACTACTGAGCACTCATTTACAAATTTCTCCATTACTCATTTGTAAACTTTATTTTTGTCATAAATCATTAACGGAAACACCGAGTTTTATAAACCTTGTATAAATCTAACTAAACGAGTTTATAATCGCTTTTTTATTCCAAATCGTCTAGTACTGTTACTTTTTAGTTCCTTTACACTTGGGGCATGTGTATCCTTTATGTTTCAACTCCGTAAAAGTTTTTCCCACGCACTTTGCATGCTCCCACTGTCCACATATTTTGCACTTTACGTGGCCTGATTTTGTTTTTGTTCCGCAAACATCGCAAACATCTTTCTTTGTTCCTCGTCTGGTCTCTTTAGTATTCTTCTTTTTTCTTGCCGGGACTTTTTCCTTCACTTCTACACGGAATGGAATTCCTGTAACTATAATAGAATTTAAACGAGTTTGTTTTCCTTGTTCAATCTCTTCTCTTACTTTTAATTTGCTATTTCTTATTCTTTAGATTTCTAACCTTTTTTCGCACGCTCCAGTCCACTTTGAATAAAGGGAATCTCTATCGATCCTTCGCTGGATTCTCCTGCCGATTAAGCGTATAATTAAAGGTTATAACTGCATTTATTCAGGTTCAATCTCTACTTTGGGCAAGTATCATTTTTAAAAGATGTATCACCTCCCTCATCTTCGCCATTGTTATCTGTCCGTCCTCTCTTTCTACCTCCGATGCTTTTCCTACTTCTTGTCGTTTTTGTTCCTGCCTTCTTTCTGCATTTATCAAATGAAATCAAAATTTGCTTAACATGCTATTCCCTTTTTCTTACTCATTTCTGCTGTTTCTATCTTTCCATTCTCACCTACTGTCTCTTGCTGACTTTTTCCTTCCTCTTCTTCATTTTCCATTGATTCTTTTTCCGATTGTCTCCTTACTGCTAGTAAGTCACATGTTAATTCTATGCAAAGGATACCATTTTTTTTTATTTCTATAAATGTAATGTTAGGATTTTTTCATATTTTAATTTTTCATATGCTTGTTATTTTGTTACCTTCTTCTGCATCGCTGCTTCCCACAACACAGCTTTGTTCTTTCCCCCTTTCTTCTTCTTGGCTTTTATTTCCATCTTCATTTCCTCTTTCTTCTTTCCCTTCTTTTCTTTTTCCTTCCTCTTCATAACCTTCCATTGATTCTTCTTCATAGTCACGTTTTCTTTCGGCTACTAACATCACTTGGTGTTTCTATCCAAAGTGTAATGTGATATTATTGTTTTTTTGATTTAATTATTCATGCGCTAATTGATGTTGTTACCTTTATTTTCCGTACTCTATACCAAATCTCTCTTTTTCCTTTTTTTTTTTTCATCCTCTACAGAAGACGCCATACATACAAAAGACGCCATTACAATTCATCTTCTTATTTTTCCTTCTTTTGAACCTTGTTAAATTCGTTGATTTTTTCTTCATTCTATTTATTTAATTTATAATTAATAAGTAATTGAATACCTTCGTCGCTCTACATCTTGGGTTCTTCTGTTGTTTTTTCGTCTTGTCCATCGTTGAAATCTGTTCGATACCAACGTATTAATATTAGGTAGTTAGACAGCATATTTTCCTTTTTATTATTATTTTTCTTCCTTCTTGTCAATGTCATTGCCTTTTTACCCTTTATTTTTACTTCTTCTTTTTCACTGTTTTAACTGTCTTAAATGTCCTCTATGCTTTCGTGCAATTTACGCCATTGCTCTTACTATTTTTTACCTACCATTTGCAATGGACTCTAGAATTCCAGGTCGGAAAAGCTCTCTTCACAGCATGACACATCCCTTTGGCATATATTTCTGCTTCTTAGGTGAATAGAACTTCTGCTGACCGCTTCTTTTTCCTGCATGATTATAAAGAAATTGTCCCCCTTGTTATTTTTTGGCTTCCTTCTTTCTTCGTAACATTTTTATTAGTTTCTAATCTGTCACTTACCTAAATCGAATTTTTCTATGCAGTCCCTTATAACCTTTCCGGGCTTTGTGTTCACTCCTTTTTTTTTGGCATAACATTTCCAGATTTGCTAATCGCACTGCCACTATTTGCTGCTCGCCATCTTCCATTTCCGTTGTCCTTAAAGACATCACCTGTGATAACTACTAAAACAGGTTAGCCTATATTCCTTTAAATCAGTATGAAGTCTTAAAACTAAACTGTTCATTTTCCATCCCTTTTAAAGCCTACTTACCTGTTAAATGAAGTTTTATTGATATTCTATATCATTACGTGAGAAGGCGTCAGATTAAATGCTCTACACTGTCACACCCAGCCTCTCTTAGACGACTTGGTTCCCCGTCTATTTTAATTTTCCTCTTTTCAGTCTGCATACTATTTTTTTCTGCACCCTCTACGTGGCTTTTAATTATGACTTGTGTAAGCCAAGCGCCGTGCTATCTTTCTTGCAGGCTTAGTCCGTAGTTAAGGTTCAAGGTAAAATATGCGCTTCTTACATTCTTAGTTTCATAGGGGCACTTTGAAATTAACACGTTTTTCTCTGAACACAACTGAATCATAGACAGGGCTTTAACCCATACAGCTTCATTAAGAATCAAGCGCACGAACGATTAGCCCACCTCGTCTACGAGACGTATAAATTAACTACCTGTTTTTTGGTCAGGCCCTCTAGTCCCCTTTCCAACATGTCTGTGAACTCATCGATGAATTCTTGGCCTGCTTGAAATTTTTCACGGAAGGCTCTTGGGACTTGAACTTTTTGATTGCAAGTTGGAGATATGTTACTGTCTATGCCAGCTGTAAGTTGTGTTTCAATTACGTATGGGGCCAGAACGCCAGAACTTCTTTGAAGTGCTTTACAACCTCTTCATCTTCAACGGCAGTCGTTGCTTGCGCCTTCTTTAAAATAAATTGTCAGTTTTTTTATAGTCTCTTTTAACTGCTTTCCAGAATGAAAATTTTAACTTAAATACTAACTTAAATACTATTGACGACTATTCGTCACTATTCGCCACTTTTCGCGACTGTTCGCCACTATTCGCACTATTCGGGACTATTCGCTATTCGCTATTCGCGACTAATCGCTATTCGCTATTCGGGTTTTCCAGACACCCTCCAAGTAGCCGTTTACAAAATGGACTCTAGTTAGCAGAATAAAGGGAAAGAGTTACTAGGCGATGAGTAACTAAATTAATAACTAAGTGCAACGAAGAACTAAAACAAACATTTCTTTTCAGAATGGAGGGTGTGACATTAGAAGAAGAGGAGGAAGAGGAGTAAGTGGTAATTCTGGTTAACAATGATGAACCTGCCCAAACTAACCCTACGAAAAGGCCAAAAAGATGTGATTCTGTACATGGCGAAATAGAACAGAAAATAAAAAGTGCTTTTATTAATTTCAATTTATTGAGAAACTTTTTCTTGATACTGTTTCAATGAAATTAAAAAAACACTCCCTATAGTGTGCAAGATCTTCTAATAGCAGATCGAGTAAAGGCAAGGGATTACTGTTTTGTAGAAGTACTGAGTGTAGCACGATATTACAACCAGCGACGGGCAAGAACAGTTATCTACAACTAGGGGATGAGTAACTAAATAATTAACTAAGTGCACTGAAGAACTAAAACAAAGATTTCTTTTCAGGATGGAGTGGGAGACAACTGTTGTGGAACAGGTTAGTAAAAATTGAATTGCACCATATTTCCGTACACGAGGCAGTTGTCTCCATCATATGCTACGAGCTGATGTTGTGAGCTGTTAGGAAGAGGAGCTTAGAATGGGAGCTTTCGTTAAGATCTTTAGGTAACATATTGTCTTAAACAAATAGTGAAATTTTCCTCTAACTTCGGGACGTTGCTTCCTTTGGAAGCGAGGGAGGGGGAGTGCAGGTAGTAGTTAATTTTGAATCTTTACGTTTTATCTACACTTTCTCCCTGATTGCATGTAGGTCTGCCTACGGGGATATGTTAGCGATTAAAGAGGCGCTGTATGAAATTGTAGCCGTTGTGTTAGGGACAGTTGATAACCTTGTTGGGAGTGTAAAAGTTTATGGAGACTGACCAATTTGTGTGGGTGTAAATTGTGGATTTTAAGAGGTCAGGGAAAGAAATGTAAACTGGGTAATTTACAGCGTATGGTTTCCATATCCCTTAGGAAAGTTATAAATAACTTAAAAATTTTGACACTCCCCAGGCTGGATAGGGAGTAGACTTGGTAGGGAGGAGGGATTGGGGGGGGGGGGGGTGGTGGGGGGACAGTGATACATGTTTAAATCTGCGTTAACGAACTCTTGAACAGAACAAATCATCCAATCCTTTCCTTAGCTCTTTATCTTGTTTTTAGCAACTGAATTCCCGGGCTCCACCAATTGCAATGAGTTCGATGGGTGTAACGTCTGCAGCGACTGGCAAATTCCAAAACGGGACGAAACAAAACGAGCTCTAGGCGTGTCGCGACAAACTAGTGGGTGGGACCACTTTACAGGTCGTCTTCAAGGATAGACAAGTAAACCACGGAAAACCAAAGTTGACGGTTATCGGCGATTTATTGCATCAACATAAACGATCGTAAACTGAAATAACAATATGTAACGAATTTCTATCAATTTAGCGAAAAAGTTGCGTAACAAATAGTCAAAACTTACACGAGACAAACTAACGATTTGGAATCGATAACATAACGAAATTGAATAACAATACATCAAAAAATAGCCAGCGTAAATACTACGCTAAGATACTAAATAAGATTCGATCATAGAAGTACACAACAAAAGGAACTAATTAACAGCTCAATGCTTTCGAGCCTAAAAGGTGGGCGTTCACTCTAGTAACGTTCAGAACACTTTCTAATTTAGACGATTATAAATCAACTAACATTGTACAAATGTTCCTTTGTATTCCTTCACCCATAGCTATCAAAAACGTAACCTAATCAAAATGACAAAGGTACTCACATATTGGTCCCGCTTGAGCCAAGGGTTAGGAAATCAAAAAGCATCAAGAGTTTAAGGTTGACAAGACCACGCGAGATGGAAAGAAAAACTACTTTAAAGGGACGCTAACTAAGCTTTTATATGCGCGTGGTGACGCTTAAAGGTCCGATTACAAAACCAATAAAAAAGAAGAAAACATTGTAACTACGTTCGTAACTAAGATAAAGAGACAATTATTAACTAATCAAAATTGACCTTTGTCTAGTGTCCTTAACAATGGGTTTGGCTCGGAACGTGAGGCGAGTAAACAAGGAACATCCCAAAGACTAAGTTTTGTACTGATGTATTTATATTTTAAGTTTTTTACCGCTCATCCCCAGGACGCCAATGAGGGTTCCCGTCCAGCTCTTCCGGAGGTCATTGCTTCTCTAGTAACAGTTACAATGACTCCAGAAAAAGTGGGTGAGTCTTGGCTTTGTCTGCTGAGATGACGAAGTAGTTCTTTTCTCTCTTTTCACCTCTTTTAATTGATAATTTGCTCCAAAGTTTAAGAGTTGTGGATACAGTCCTGTCATTTTCTGTTTATTAGATAATTGTCTGATCCACCTTGATTGATCTGTATGTTTGCGTTAACAATATTTTTGTGGTCACTTCTAACCGTTAGTGAAACTCGCAACCTTTTCCTGTGTCGTTTGATGGTAAATTTGCGTACTTTAAAAGTAAGGTTGTAGAAGGATGTTTTTATTTGACGTTTTCACTGATATTTTCTGGTTAAATTACCTACAGCTCTTAAGTTATGCTGTGCGGTGTGCCTGAACGACTTTCAAGAGGGTGAGCAATCAACCCAACTGCCGTGCAGCCATGGATTTCACCCTCACTGCATCACAGAATGGCTAGAAAGGGTAAATGCAATAATATTTGCGTAATTAACAGACAAACAGGCAGACTGACAAACAGACAAACAGACAGACAATTTATTTCAACACAGTATCTCTTCAATTGCAAAGAATTAAAAAAAAAAAGATGATTATTACTCGGAAGACTTGTTACAGTCAAGTTTTTAATTGTAACATTTCCTGACTGACTGACTGACGACGAGCCACTAAGCTAGTTATATTTGTAGCCTTAAATTTTTTTCTTGAAAGAAAGCTACAGTCGATTTTGTGCATTCTCGTGTAAACAAGTGAGGCGAAATACAACCCTTTCGCAGATTATCAACAGACTATTTGAATGTAGTTTGAGGTTCCTTGGCACTGTGCGAGGTTTATATAAATTAAGTACTAAAATAATGTCATGCGAAGAAAGTAGTGTTGATAAGGCACACTGAAGCGGCGAGTCTTAACTTTGTGGCAAATAAAAGTTGATTAAACTTTTTGGACTTTTGTTGTCAATACAGTAAGTGTCGTCTCCGCCGCTGTTATAGCGGGAGCATCTATTGTTAAAACTCCTGATAACGGCCTTTTTTCGTGGAATGTAGCGGAAAAAAAGTTGAAGGACTAGACAGGGTAAAATTTCTGATGGCTCCAAATTCAATCTCTATAAGGAGGAGAGTTGTATTTAAGATTAAAGATGCTTTCTTTTCTTTGTAGGACGCCACTTGTCCAACATGCAGACACGAGCTGCCGCATTGAAGATGAATTGTAAATTGTAAATTGTAAATAATGTTAGAAACAACTGTAAATTGTAAATAACGTTAGCATTGCAAGTTTTGTTAGTATCGTTAAATTGTAAGTTACGTTAACATTGTAAGTAGTAGGCAATTTTTGTATGTAATATAATGTAAGCTATTGCATTAATAAAATTAAAAAAAAACTGTAAATTTAATTTTAACTGTAGTTTAGGAAGTTAGTTAAAAATTAAAGTACTAGAAGTAATCATAGATTATGAGTGCGTTCGTGTAAAGGTGTTTAGGCAAGGTTGACATTCTGGTCTATTGGAAAGGTGTAGAGGTACATGCAAAGCTAATGAATTTGGGTAGGCCATAGGAACAAATATGTTGTGTAGCATATTTGCATATGTTTACTTTAGAAAAGGGTACTGTTAGATTAGTTTAGCTCTGGTTCGTCATTCGTGAGGTACCACGTGTAGTTTGTTTTGTGGTAAGTTTGTCAGGGTATATGGCAAATTGTTGTACATACCTGAAAGATTGTTATAAGGACAGAATTGGTTATTAATGGTAATTGTAGAAGAGCAGTTAAGACAATTATCACAGTCTAAAAGTGCAGTTAACGAGTATTTTTAATTGTGAATTTGAACTTGAACTGAGCAACTTAAACAAAATAACGAACTGTAGAGTAGTTATCACTGAGGGTGAATTCCAAAAGTATTTGTATAGTTTACATTGAACTATGACACAACAACTTCAACAAAACAGTATGTATTATGTTTATTTTGTATGGTGGAAATTGACTTGTTGACAAGTCAGGTTTAGTTTAAAAGGTAGCAGAGAAACCTTTTGCGATATATAAAAGTGTCCAATGAATATCACTGTTTGCTTTTTCTCATGATATGTAGTTGATGCAGGATAAATAATTGTACCATCAGGTTTATTAAAATTTAAAAATCAGACTCAGTAACATGAATGACACATTTGTGTGAGTTTGCTACTGCCTGAATAATTACATTGTGCCTGCATTTGACATTTGTTTTACATAATTTTCCCAATTGTCATCAACAATACTTTCAACATACAACTTTGGGTGATTAATTGAATGGGCTATTCCTGACAAACGAATTTGAAAGTGTAAATCAGCAGTTCCATAAAGCTGATAAGAAACTGATTTGAAAAAACAATCACCACTGCCACCAACATCACGTGGCATTAAACTGATGTGTTTAAGTTTATCAGATAGATGATCCCAGGGCAAGTTGCCTCTAACATTCTCATCGGGAAAAACACCTCCTTTTAAAGTAGACGTAACTGTCGAATTGACATGTAGCTGTCAGCAGCGTTTTGAAATGCTTGTGCAGCCTCCATTCAATGTCCACTAGAGTGCTTGAAGCTAACTTGCACTAGACCAACAGGATGTGGTTCGTCTGTCCTGATCTTATACGCTCTAAAAGAGTGCTGTAATAGCAAATCAAAAGTATGTTAAATTAATTATTATGAAATATTGAAGCAAGTAAAAAACATTAAATGCTTTAAACCAAAATTGCTTCTCTCTCTCGCGAGATACTGGGCCATTTTTTTCCCTAAGTTTTTTTTTTAAATTCAAATTGTTTTCTTGAATTTTAGAGTAGAGTAGAGAAGAGTAAAGTAAAGTAGAGTAGCGCAGCGTAGCGTAGCAAACGTAGGGTACCGTAGCGTAGCGTAGCGTAGAGTAGAGTAAAGTAGAGTAGAGTAGAGTAGAGTAGAGTAGAGTAGAGTAGAGAAGAGTAGAGTAGAGTAGAGTAGAGTAGAGTAGAGTAGAGTAGAGTAGAGTAGAGAAGAGTAGAGAAGAGTAGAGAAGAGTAGAGAAGAGTAACGTAACGTAGCGTATCGTAGAGTAGAGTAGAGTAGAGTAGAATAGAATAGAGTAGAGTAGAATAGAGTAGAGTAGAGTAGAGTAGAATAGAGTAGAGTAAAGTAGAGTACAGTAGAATAGAGTAGAGTAGAGTAGAGTAGAATAGAGTAGAGTAGAGCAGGTTAGAGTAGAGTAGAGTAGAATAGAGTAGAGTAAAGTAGAGTAGAGTAGCGTAGCGTGGCGTAGAGTATAACAGAGTAGAGTACAGTAGAGTAGCGTAAAGTAGAGTAGCCTAGCGTAGCGTAGGGTAGCGTAGCGTATAGTAGGGTAGAGTAAAGTAGCGCAGCGTAGCGTAGCATAGAGTAGAGTAAAGTAGAGTGGAGTGGAGTGGAGTAGCATCAGTACAGTAGTAGAGTAGCATCAGTAGAGAAGAGTAGAGTAGAGTAGAGTAGAGTAGAGTAGAGTAGAGTAGAGTAGGGTAGAGTAGAGTAGAGTAGAGTAGAGTAGAGTAGAGTAGAGTAGAGTAGAGTAGAGTAGAGTAGAGTAGAGTAGAGTAGGGTAGCGTAGAGTAGCATTTAAGTACAGAGGAGTACAGTAGAGTAGAGTGGCGTAGAGTAGAGTAGAGTAGAGTAGAGTAGAGTAGAGTAGAGTAGAGTAGAGTAGAGTAGAGTAGAGTAGAGTAGAGCAGAGTAGAGTGGAGTGGAGTGGAGTGGAGTGGAGTGGAGTAGAGTAGAGTAGAGTAGAGTAGAGTAGATTAGAGTAGAGTAGAGTAGGGTAGAGTAGAATAGGGTAGCGTAGAGTAGCATCAGTACAGAAGAGTACAGGAGAGTAGCATAAATACAGAAGAGTAGAGTAGAGTAGAATAGCGTAGCGTAGCGTAGAGTAGAATAGAGTAGAGTAGACTAGAGCAGAGTAGAGTAGAGTAGAGTAGAGTAGAGAAGAGTAGAGTAGACTAAAGTAGAGTAGAGTAGAGTAGAGTAGAGTGCAGTAGAGTAGAGTGCAGTAGAGTAGAGTAGAGTAGAGTAGACTACAGTAGAGTAGAATAGAGTAGACTAGAGTAGAGTAGAGTAGAGTAGAGTAGAGTAGTGTAGAGTAGACTAGAGTAGAGTAGTGTAGAGTGGACTAGAGAAGCGTGGAGTAGAGTAGAGTAGAGTAGTGTAGAGTAGAGTAGAGTAGACTAGAGAAGCGTAGAGTAGAGTAGAGTAGAGTAGAGTGGACTAGAGTAGAGTAGAGTACAGTAGAGTACAGTAGTAGAGTAGAGTATAGATTAGAGTAGCGTAAAGTAGAGTAGCGTAGCGTAGCGTAGGGTAGCGTAGCGTATAGTAGAGTAGAGTAGAGTAGAGTAGCGTAAAGTAGAGTAGCGTAGCGTAGGGTAGCGTAGAGTAGAGTAGGGTAGAGTGCAGTAGAGTAGAGTAGAGTAGAGTAGACTACAGTAGAGTAGAATAGAGTAGACTAGAGTAGAGTAGAGTAGAGTAGAGTAGAGTAGAGTAGTGTAGAGTAGAGTAGTGTAGAGTAGAGTAGAGTAGACTAGAGAAGCGTAGAGTAGAGTAGAGTAGAGTAGAGTGGACTAGAGTAGAGTAGAGTAGAGTAGAGTACAGTAGTAGAGTAGAGTATAGATTAGAGTAGCGTAAAGTAGAGTAGCGTAGCGTAGCGTAGGGTAGCGTAGCGTATAGTAGAGTAGAGTAGAGTAGAGTAGCGTAAAGTAGAGTAGCGTAGCGTAGGGTAGCGTAGAGTAGAGTAGGGTAGAGTGGAGTAGAGTAGCATCGTACAGAAGAGTACAGTAGAGAAGCATAAGTACAGAAGAGTAGAGTAGAGTAGAGTAGCGTAGCGTAGAGTAGAGTTGAGTAGAGAAGAGAAGAGAAGAGAAGAGAAGAGAAGAGAAGAGTACGGCTCTGCTGCTCTGCGGCTTTTTTACTTACAGAGTAGAGAAGGCAGTGATAAATGGACGGAGTAGAGGCTCTAGAGGCTGAGAAACTCTACGCTTTTAGTCGATCATTTTTTTAGGACACATTTGGTATTACAGTATTTAAACAGCTACATGGTGAGGGTTCTCACCAGGGACGGGTGCCAAATGGGAATGAATGAACAGGTTCAGACACTTGCTTTATAAATCTTGGTACATTTCCCTCGTGTTCTCTGCGAAACAGCAACGTGAAATGGCCAGATTCTGGTTTGATGGAGAAGGTAAACCTCTAAGGTAATTTGTTTTGCCCAATATTCAGCTACAGGGTAGTTGTGAACTAAAAGACAAGTTTAATGAATGGATAGCTCGCGCGAGAGAGAGAGGACATCTGCGGCTTCACGCCGAAAGATCTTGTATTTTGCAAATGGTAATACCCTACTTTATTAGTTAATCATGTTTTCTTTATTTGCAGGGAACTAGAAGATCCCGTAGAGGTCGGAAAGCGGGACGCAATGTTTAAGAATAGCAAGTTGTAAGTATCTATAGATTCACTAGTTATAACAGCACTGCTTTGGGTAAACACGTGTTCTTGGTATAAAAGCGATTTAATTTACAAGTCTGAATTTGTGGAGAGAATTTACATGTGAGCCCAGTTAAAACATTGCGCCTTCTTCTTGTCGAATGTAAATCTATAAACTGTATCATACTCGAATAGTTAGTTAAACTGGTTGTCGACAGTTTATTTTAAGTCTTTATCTCAAGTTCATTGTCGAAAACACCGTCTGGAATAGCATTCACTTGCAAATTACTAGGAACAACCACCAGCCTTTCGTCAGGTTGCACATCAATTCGCTGGTACCATTATTTTATAAAATACTACTTTGTGGCAAGGGCACTGTGTAACTTAAATGTCTTAAACAAGAGTATAAGGCAAAGTTGTTTTCGAACTTGTGTCACAAGCAATGCTGTTGTATCACCTGGCGTGCCAGGTGGTACCCTAGGGCCCTGTCCACATTACGCCGGAGAAATTTGAAAACGGAGCTTTATTTCTACGGTTGAATCTATCGTCCGCACTAATCCGTGACGAAAACGGAGCTTTTCGAAAACGCTCTTCAAACCGGAAGAATTTGAAAACGCCGGCTTTGCGTTTTTGTGTGGACGGAAAACGTTTTAAAAATGAAGCTTTTCGAAAACGATGACGTCACGATAATCGTGATATTCCCCTGCCCGAGTATTCCTCAAACAGAAATCCACAACGACCGGGCATTGTTACGTTTTCAAATTTCTTCGGCGTAGTGTGGACGGCCGGAAAACATTTGATGCGTTTTCCGAGTGAAACCTCCGTTTTCAAATTCGTCGACGAACAGGCAAGATTGTCCGATAAACTCACAGCTCACCGTGCTTGTTAATGACATTGGTATAGCCATGAAAAGGCTGGGCTACGCTTTGTATGGTGGGAAAGTGTACAAGAAATGCGACAAGGCAAAGTACACCTATTCCTATAAGTGCGAGGTGGAGGCGTTAGTTAATAGTTTGGCGGCTAACGAATCTTTCAAGGCGCGACTTCTAAAGGACATGAAGAAAGTCATCGATATCCTAGCCAACTCGCACTGCGAGGTCATTCGACCACTTTGCGTAGATTATAATTTGATTGAGGTTAACGATGGCAAGTGCTGGTCAATCAAGGAGCGTCGCTTCCTGGAGAATGTGATCGCGGACAAGGACATTGGTCATGTTACACCGCGAGCGTTTCCCCGCACGATCCAACAAGAGAGCCAGAACCGAAGTATTTCAAAGAAATTTTGGAAAATAGCCTCACAGAAGCTGAAATTGAAGAATTTTGCGAAGATTTCTTGAGGCTCTTGAATCACAATCAAAACAGACACAAAGACAAAGTTCCTTGCCTAATCGGTCCGCTAATTGTGGAAAGACGAGTTTATTTCAACCAATTCTAGGCCTGGTTCATCATGGCATCACTGACGCCGCCCAGCCTGTGTTTTGCTCGTCGTCGACGACGATGCCCTCCCTCGCAATCCATACGTCCCACGCAATCTTCCTCCCCAAATCATCCTCGTGGGGGAGGAAGATTGCGTGACAAGAACAAAGAGCGTCTGCGTAGGAGACTAGGCTTGAAGCTTTGCGTGCAGTTGGTAAATGGGACTTTTGAGGTCTCCCTCATTGAGTTCAGTGAAGTATTTTACATCCTGTTATGCCTTAAATCACAACGTATTTAATATGAATTGAAAATAAACCTCTGGAATCATTGTACGGCGACAATAGAGAGTTTAAACATGACGTTCACGGCAGACGGCAAACGGCAAAAATAAGTTCTGATTTTTTATTCTTTTCCTCTAATCCTTAAATAAATCACACAAAAATAGAAAAATGTCTCCTACTATTCACCGCGAATACAAATATTTTCACTCTACTGTACAGACAGGTGAAGACAGACGGCAAAACTTTCATTTTTGCCGTTTGTCGTTTGCCGTAAACGTCATGCTTCACCTTTCAAATATATTATCCAGTTAACACCGTTATTCGAATGAATGTCACACAACGCTTATCTTATAACTTTATTTTATTTCCTAACCGTTACGTGACCATCTTGGGGAAAATATTTTTTCCCCTTAACACTGCCGATTCCGAGGAGGTATTCAAGAAAGAGCTCCTGGGCTACTGCTGTATTTGCTTCGACAAAACTGGACGAAAAGAAATGTAAGGAAAAGTTCAGTCGGGTTATTGAATATTTGGTTGGAATTCTTCAAAGCTGTGAACCTTTCCAAGCACTCGCCTCTTGCTTGCTTGGGCCTGATGGCCTAAAGCGTTTGATTTGTATTATTTCAAAATGATGAGAACTCGTCAAATTCAAAGCGCCGGTGTTCATGAATAGTGATTTGGTGATATTGCATGAAGTGCATCGTAATCATCAAATAACAGCTCTTCGCAAGAAAGTGAAATAAACTGAATTCGAAATCACGGGCAGAAAATGGTTGAATAATCAAAAAGCCGCCACTGTCTATTTTGCTTTCTAACCGATCTACACTCCACCCAGTCCTCCGATATTCTCGTGCTCCGGGTGTTTTTAATCCCCTACACCTTACTCCGTAAAGGCTTGGCACACTTTCAGCCTATGCTGCAATCTGTAGCAAAATAGACCGCTTTCGTATTCTCGGTATTGGACTGGAACTAGCTTGCAACTGAGGCTAATGCGGGGGGGGGGGGGGGGTCTTTTCAAATGCAAATGACATTGATCTCTTTTTAATGGTATTCCCTGCGTGAGCCTCCATTGCAAGCCGAGAATACGAATATGTGTAAAACCAATCGAAAGGCTGACCGCACAGCTGAAAAGGGTAAATTTAATGAATATGACCTATTACAGGAGAAGTGATTTCCGCGAATGTTCTCTGGGTAGGCTGACTGCCTCGGAATGCCGGAAACCCCATTCCGGGAACTTCAAATTTGAAACTTGTCAGGAGGAGGGTGCCCCCAGAGCCACCTAAAGGGGACCGCCTTTCGTGGTCCGTATCTCGAACCCCCTTCTCCAAAATCCTCCTGTATCTGCCCCAGGAAGGGAAGGCGACTGTTTTCGCAGTCTCCGCTCGCTGCGCGATTGGGCAACCTACACTAGGAGGCTAAAATATCAGAATTAAAAGAAAACAAACAGCAGTTACAAACATTACAAATAGTCAACGCAACTTGACATTTTGTATGTTACAACATACATCTTGTAATTAACCGCTGTTTGTTTTCCTTTCCTTCTGAAATTGTAATGGCCCAAGAACAATAATATTTATGAGGTTAATATATGTTGGAATTCTTGAGCTAGAGGTAACAGAACTAACTGGCTAAAAAAATATTTCCATTTGATCATGCATAAGACTGCTCAGACCAGAGAGAGCTCCAGAGAACAAAACCCAACCTTGTCCCCATCCCAGGGGGTTTTTGCATTCAAATGATGACATAAGCCCCCTGGGTACGAGTTGCCGGGGTTGCACATTCCCCGCCTGTAGCTATGACTCTGAAACGATCTGTCTCCTGTGTATTTAATCCCTCGGCGGTGAAATACTGGAAATATAGCGTGACTACATGAATGTCTAATCAGCCAATCAGAATGTCTAATCTAATCTTGGCCAAGTGACAGAGCCGAGTAGGTTATACTTGCCATCGTAAACAGAAGTTTCGAAACTCATCGACGGTGATACTGCGAAGTTGGGAACCGAATACGTCGAATCGCTGCAAGTAGTTTAAGGTAAGCAGAGGCATCGAAGTTACACCGATTTGTAAATCCTTGTACTGTTAACAGGCGTACTAGTTGCATCATTGGGGAGTTTACGAAACAACGACGGCGACGCCGAGGACAACACCGATTAAAAAATGAATCATATTTTACCTACTAATCTCGCGATACTCTTAAGTCATTTACTTTGTTTATCACTGTCAAAACTATCGGAAAACTAAATTCGAAACACAGCGATAAATTTGAAATAAAAAATTAAAAAATTAGCCGTTTTGGTTCACGTCCTCCAGACAATGCAGAATCTGGTCATTTCACGCCGTTGTCTTGCAGAGGACGGCCAAGAAATGTACCAAGAATTATAACGCACGAGCACAGCCTTTGTACTGCTCATTAATTCTTTTGTTCAGTGACCTTCCCGTCGCCTTTGCCGTCGTGGTTTCGTAAACTCCCTATTGTTATTTGTTTCCGCCAGCAAAGAACAACGGAAGAACTAGCTCTCGGCTTTACATGTAACCAGAAAAGTGCCTGGTGAGTCTGGAACAAAAGTTCTGCCGCAAACATCACAGATTGGGCATGTTAGATCCACTCGGTTGTAAACCGAATTGGGATAATTAATTCTCATAATTATTTGCTGTAAATGTCGACAGGGTTGGCATTCACAGTTGTGGTAACCGCGTCAATTCCGCCCCAATTTATCCTGAGACTATGCGGCTGAAATGTGGCGCACCTTTTCCGCATTACTTTTTTGGGAAGCTTTTAAAACCCATTGCAAGGCACCTTAGGTAAATGGACTTCACCGCTTGGTTACTAATATCCATGTCATTCAGAGAAGTGTTCGATGAAAATTAATCCCATTATAAATATTGAATAGCATTTCATAAAAAACATTGTCAATAATTTTAAAGTCAAACACGCAATTTTGAAGAACACTGTTGCAGACAAACCGGAAAGCGCAGATCAGGACGTCACAAATTTCCTACCGTTTTAAAGATGTTAGGAGAAACGGCGGCTTTCTCGGAAAGGTGGAATAATACAATTTTACTTGCCCAATATTTGTCCTTGGGGAATGCGTCTGCTGAAAGCGGATATGTCATTTGAGACAGGTCATGTACGAGCTTAATCACGCTAGCTGGGTTTGCAACAACAGAAAAAATGTCTGTTACAATAACAAATAAAAAAGAACGCTTTGAAAACGTTTCTTCAAGTCGTTATTTGCGCTTTTCTTGCAGGAACCTCAATTATCATTCGGTCGGCACTGCAGCCATCGTTCATTTTTGTTTTTGTTTTGGTTTGGTTTTTTTCTCTGTCTTTTTATTAAGGGTTAGGGTCATCGTGGTGACGTTTTATGTGTTGTTCTTTTAAAATATCATAAATGAAGATAATGTCAAGCCGTTTCGGTCTAACGGGTGATTGCGGACTCTCTTCATGTTTTGCGGGCTTTTGTCTAGGTACTCACGGGCTTTAGTTTGCCAGAAAACGAACAGAAAATATAGTTGAACCTTCATGGGGCAGACCTCACAAGACGGCGTTGTTGAGGGGCTGCAGGCACCGGATTTTATTGATCGGTGTATATAACTACAAACGTAAAAAAGTCAAAAAGTATAAATTGCTACACGGACGGGACAAAAAAATTTTGTTTGTTGTGCGATGTGGTCGATCGTTAGAAAGAGTTAATGGTCGTTAGTGGAGGTTTAACTACAGTCAAACCTCGCCTTACGGTCACCTTCATAACACGGATACCTCTTTATTGTGGACTCTTGTCTTGTCCCAGAGAAACTGGCAGGCCCTGGCATTCATACGCAGTCGGATTTCGGACACATCCATAATATGGAGACCTTTAGATATATTTCGGACAGTTTACTTCGTCCTGCAGAGAAACTAGAATTAGTAATAAGTTACCTCTATGGTGTAGACCTCCTTAATACGGACACTCAGCCCTACCCCCTTAGTGTCCGTATAACTCCAGTTTACTTAATCAACGAAACAAATTACAATGGAACCTCGATTTCACGAAGGGCCAGATTGACTGGCAAAATATGTTTGGTATAACGAGGTTTTGCTGTACAGTGGAACCTCAATTTAACGAACCTCTATGTAAACGGAGTCCTCGGTATAACGAACGCTATTCCTCGCCCCAGTAATAGTAAAATATATAGAAAATAGCCTCGATACAACGAAACCTCGTTATAGCGAACATATTTTGCCAGCCCGCTGGCCCGTCGTTAAATCGAGGTTCCACTGTACCAGCAGCGAGATAAAGAGGTCTAGAGGTAAGGCGGTTTGTCAAGTTCGACTGCAAACCTGCCAGTGAATGAGTTACGGAATAATTCGTTAAAAAAAGAACGGTTTGCCTGTCATTATCCAGTTTAACATCATTAAAATGCCGGCTGTTTTGTGTTTTTTCTTAGGTTTGAGTCTGTTATCTTGAATAATGAAGGGCGATAAGTCAAGGTAAGAAGTCAATCCTTTGTAGCTAGTGTTTCCGTACGAATTAGACTTTTCTGTATATCGGATTGCGCGAAACATTCTCGTCCCAATTGCGCCCTAAGGGACCGTTCATTTTTTATGAGGGAGGGGGGGCTGGTGGGATTTGGGAAGCACCATTTAAAAATCGCATGACCCCCCCTCAGCTTACCAATTTTTTCATATGGCCCCCCCCTTATAGCGGTAATTTTTTGGGATGACCCCCCCACAAAAAAAAATTGAACAAACAATATTTAGATTTCAACTTTCTTAATATTTCTCTATTATCCCCCTACTTCACGTTATTGTGCTCACTATGAAGACAAAATTAGAATCCCTATACTACAGAGAGCTGTTGTTTAAAAAACAAATCAAAAGAAAGAGAAGTCAATTTCGGATCTCCTATTTATGGCTCGCCCTGAGCGTGTGGCATTTGGCCTCTCATTGGCATCTTCCTCATCTGAATTGATGAATGCAAGAATGACGTCACTTGAGTCATTTTCTCCCCCAGAGTCAATGGCATCACTGTCATACTCATCATTGTCACTTCCATCTGTTTCACTGCTGTCAGCACTTGCCTTGTTGTCATTTTGTGTCAATGTCCTGGCATTTCTCAGTGTTGGTTGGCCAGCTCTGAGAGGACTCTTCTGCTGCAAGCATGAATTTCTTACAATTGCCTTTACTTTCTCACTCTTGCTGCGTTTCAAATGCTGCTTCAGCCCGTGGTGGTTCAAGTACTTGTTTAGTTCTGGAACACGGAGCTTTTTAAGCTTGGTTAGATCTTCGCACAACTCAGTCCAAGGATAATCCTCCTGTGATTTATCTTTTGCGTCCCTACTTAACTTTGCCTTTTCTCCTGCTCTCTTTTTCCTTTTTAATTCCAGCACTTCAAGATGCTGAAGATAATCCACCACAAACTTTGATTTGACAATAAACTTATCTCCAAACAGAGCAACGCTCTCTGGGTCGAATAAAACCAGCCTGCCACTTCCATGCCCTTTCTTCGCTTGGACCCTTAGCTGCCAGTCATCTGGATCACGCCCTTCTTTTGGGGTCTTCTGGTAGGAGAGGTAGTGGTATTCCGATAGGCAGGAATGGTCAGGGACTGGTTTAGGGTATCTTTCTATGGGTGGTCCAGTCCATTCACAACAAAGAGAACAAATTTCTCCTTCCTTTTCTTGACAGGACAACTTTAGAAACTCCCTGTAGTTCTCCCCCTCCTCATAAGTGCTCATTCATAAACTTCTCAATCTTACGGAAGTAACAGTGGCCTGGAACAGAGTCTTTCCTTGCTCCTGCATTATGATACTGAACCAAGTACAAAGTGTTGTGAGAAAACTGGAAATCTGTTGATGTGTTGTGTGAAACACATTGTTACATTTAATTTACAGATGTCTTTATTTGGAAGGTTTTCCCCTCTACTCTAGTGACAGTCATGTATTAATGTTGCCCTGTGCAGGTAGAACAAAAAGCTATGAGTGTTCTCAAATCTTGCAAATAGTGGATTACTTTTTATAAATTTTAGCATACTTGTTATGGTTTTAATTTATCTATGGTTTAAAATTCTTAATTTTCAATGTCTCAAGTTCATTGTCATAATTCAGAACAAAGAGAAATGAAAATCCAATTGGTTTGAAAATTTTAGCCAAAACTAAATTTAAACCATAACATACCCATGAAGGGCTTTTCCAATCGGGAAAAGAGTGCATTACTACATGAGCATCATGAAAGAGGCTCATTCCAAAATGCGCAATAATGGCGAAAGCGACGAGTCGTTTAAGAAAAGGTTTACAGCTGAACGATCCAGGCAGTTTGACATCTTACAAGCAAAAGAGGCAATCTTTCTAAGTGCGGATGGCTGTTCAGAAAGGGCGAGTGAGTTTTCCATGCCAGGGTACCAGTTGAAGCCCAGTGATGGACGAAAACTGAACTTCTCCATCAAAGAGCACAGAGCAATGGTGGAAAAATTGAATGTCATATTGAAAGATGTAAAGGAAGACGATTCCACACTCTTTCAGTCCAATTGGCTTGCTTTGAGGCAGGGCGAAGAATTTGCCCACAGTTTTAATGTAAAACAGATCAAATGTATAGAAGCTAAGTTGACGAAGGTCACGCAGGACATGGAAGCACTAGAAAATAAGAAGAGCAATTATAACAGCATATTCAAAGGCATACTCAAACAGCACATCAACAAAAGGAGAAGGAAAAAAGAAAACCGCAGAAAGTCAAATGAAAGAAAGAGGAAGCGGACTGAAAACAACGTCCAACGAGTTTATGGAATCTGTGTTGGAAACCTGCTAGGAAATGATTTTCCAAAATGCCTTGTGTACCCTCCTAGAACGGCCGTCCCGGAAGAGTGTATTAAAGTTGTGGATGTTGCCACGTCGTTATTTAGAAGAGATGGGCCATACATCGCACAGCTCTTGGAAGGGAATTATTTCACCAATGCTGCAAGAAGCAGAATCACCACAAACCTTGAGCAGGAAGTCAGAGATTATGTTTACACCTTCATGTACCCTGAAGAGTACACTCTGACGGAAAGTATTGCTGCTTCTTGCAGCATTGGTGAAAGAGACTCCCATAGCAGCATAAGAGGCAACGAAGAACTCGACGACAGCGAAGATGAAGATGAGTGCCAGTGAAAGTTACATTCGAAAATAAGTGTTAAATACTTCTTTTCAGTAGCTACAAATGCTTTTTGTCGCCAAACGTTTTTTTAAAGCAGAAGGAGAGTTTGTAATAAATTTGTATTCTATAGCAATTTTTTTGATATTCAAACATTATGCCATTTTAAAGTTTTACTAAAATATTTCACATGACCCCCCCTTTTTCCCTTATTTTTTTGGGATGGCCCCCCTCGAAAGCCATTTTTTTTCGCATGCCCCCCCCCCCAGATCCCACCAGCCCCCCCTACCTTATAAAAAATGAACGGTCCCTAAAATGCGGAAGCTCTTTAATTTCTACGCACGTTATAAGAAGTTATGCAAGTTATAAGAAGTCCTACAACAATATTTGAGCCAAATAGCTTCTAGTTTTAACTTTACGTAGGTAGATTTTTTAGGGCTTCCGATGACATGGATAATGTATGAATTTTACCACTTGAAAGTAACAAAATGGCAGAACAGTGGCCCTAAGGCTTGTTTCAGTCTTAGCCCGGTTTTTGAGCCCTACCACTTTCAAATGGTCCCCGCGGTCCGTGAAGTGAATCAAAGTGTTAAAAGCCCCACCTGTATCTTTCTTTAAGAGTCAAAACCCATGAGCTTACATTCGGAGGGGAGGGGTGGGGGCTATAAAATATAGTATTACAGTATTTAAACAGCTGCATGGTGAGGGTTTTCACCAGGGACGGGTGCCAAATGGGAATGAATGAGCAGGTTCAGACAATTGCTTTATAAATCTTGGTACATTTCCCTCGTGTTCTCTGCGAAACAGCAACGTGAAATGGCCAGATTCTTGTCTGATGGAGAAGGTAAACCTCTAAGGTAATTTGTTTTGCCCAACATTCAGCTACAGGGTAGTTGTGGACTAAAAGACAAGTTTAATGAATGGATAGCTCGCGCGCGAGAGAGAGGACGTCTGCGGCTTCACGCCGAAAGATCTCGTATTTTGCAAATGGTAATACCCTACTTTATTAGTTAATCATGTTTTCTTTATTTGCAGGGAACTAGAAGATCCCGTAGAGGTCGGAAAGCGGGACGCAATGTTTAAGAATAGCAAGTTGTAAGTATCTATAGATTCACTAGTTATAACAGCACTGCTTTGGGTAAACACGTGTTCTTGGTATAAAAGCGATTTAATTTACAAGTCTGAATTTGTGGAGAGAATTTACATGTGAGCCCAGTTAAAACATTGCGCCTTTTTCTTGTCGAATGTAAATCTATAAACTGTATCATATTCGAATAGTTAGTTAAACTGGTTGTCGACAGTTTATTTTAAGTCTTTATTTAAAGGCGAGTCTAATTCAGACTCAGCTGTGCTTTATTTTATCTCAAGTTCATTGTCGAAAACACCGTCTGGAATAGCATTCACTTGCAAATTACTAGGGACAACCACCAGCCTTTCGTCAGGTCGCACATCAATTCGCTATGGTTAGCCAAATGTTGCAAAATTCAACAACTTGGACCTTCATATTCAACAACTTATATTTATGTTCAACAACATATATTTATATTCAACATTTTATATTTATATTCAACGATACGCATTTTCTTTCAACTTCAACCCAAATTATTTTCATTCAACAAAAATATTTGTTCAACTTCAACCAAAAATAATATCATTCAACAAAAATATTTGTTCAACTTCAACCGAAAATAATTTCATTTAACAAAAATATTTGTTCAACTTCAACCCAGATTATTTTCATTCAACAAAAATATTTGTTCAACTTCAACCAAAAATAATTTCATTCAACAACAATATTTGTTCAACTTCAACCACAATTATTTTTATTCAACAATAAAGTTCCCGGACATTCAAAATAGTCATTCAACAAAATTCCCCGTCCCACCCCCTGAACTACCCCGAACGCTGTCACAAATCCCTAGTGTTTTGGGTACCCAAAACACTGAAAGCGTAAAACTGATGCAAGTGAAATCATCCACAATTCTGCTCAAAACCCATTTATCTTCTTACGAAGCTTTGTCTCAATAAATTAAAGCGTTCTTTAGCTTGATATAAACACAATACGTCTCTGAAAATAGTCGCAATTCATAACAGACTGTCTGATCCGAGTCCGCAGTTATAACGACATATAAAACCGAATTCACGCGCCAAAGATCCTTGTATGAACATGCGCTTGGTGCCTATTGATAACCCTTGAAATGCACGTTATTCAAAACGAGAAAGGCGCTTTCTAAACCTCCGATAGTGCGGCGATTAAAATCAATATGCGAACGAACGGCCGTCACGCAATATGCAGGTCTCAAGCTGTGACCGACCTCTGTATGTGTTGCCTGTCGGAAATAAACTCTGGCTTAGACTTGTTTGTCGCTCTTTCCTTTACCATCCCTCCTAGTATATGTAGATTTTACCGGAATATATAAGATGAAGATATAAAAGGTTTGCTTTGCCTTTTAATCCTCGGTCGATTTGGCTACCCTGAATTAAAGAAACGATAACAAACAAGCATATTGGAAAGGGATACCCATATATCACCAGGGATTTAAGTATCCCACTTTCCCAGTGTTCAAAGGACGTAGTCTTGTCTACTTTATTTGCATTTTTTATAGAATTGTCTCCGAAGAAAAAAACTGCTTTAATGGCAAAATCTAATAGGAGGGATGGTTAAGGAAAGAGCGAGAAATAAACAAGTCTAAGACTTTCCCTGTATCCAAGGATTAGCCTTGTATATACTTTATTTATATTTATTTTGGTTTTGTCTCCGAAGCAAAAAACTTATTTCATGGCATAGAGAACTGTTCCCCGGCAAAATCTACGTACACTAGGAGGGATGGTCAAGGAAAGAGCGACAAACAAGTCTAAGCCAGAGTTTATTTCCGACAGGCAACACATACAGAGGTCGGTCACAGCTTGAGACCTGCATATTGCGTGACGGCCGTTCGTTCGCATATTGATTTTAATCGCCGCACTATCGGAGGTTTAGAAAGCGCCTTTCTCGTTTTAAATAACGTGCATTTCAAGGGTTATCGATAGGCACCAAGCGCATGTTCATACAAGGATCTTTGGCGCGTGAATTCGGTTTTATATGTCGTTATAACTGCGGACTCGGATCAGACAGTCTGTTATGAATTGCGACTATTTTCAGAGACGTATTGTGTTTATATCAAGCTAAAGAACGCTTTAATTTATTGAGACAAAGCTTCGTAAGAAGATAAATGGGTTTTGAGCAGAATTGTGGATGATTTCACTTGCATCAGTTTTACGCTTTCAGTGTTTTGGGTACCCAAAACACTAGGGATTTGTGACAGCGTTCGGGGTAGTTCAGGGGGTGGGACGGGGAATTTTGTTGAATGACTATTTTGAATGTCCGGGAACTTTATTGTTGAATAAAAATAATTGTGGTTGAAGTTGAACAAATATTGTTGTTGAATGAAATTATTTTTGGTTGAAGTTGAACAAATATTTTTGTTGAATGAAAATAATCTGGGTTGAAGTTGAACAAATATTGTTGTTGAATGAAATTATTTTCGGTTGAAGTTGAACAAATATTTTTGTTGAATGAAATTATTTTTGGTTGAAGTTGAACAAATGTTTTTGTTGAATGATATTATTTTTGGTTGAAGTTGAACAAATATTTTTGTTGAATGAAAATAATTTGGGTTGAAGTTGAAAGAAAATGCGTATCGTTGAATATAAATATAAAATGTTGAATATAAATATATGTTGTTGAACATAAATATAAGTTGTTGAATATGAAGGTCCAAGTTGTTGAATTTTGCAACATCTGGCTAACCATAATTCGCTGGTACCATTATTTTTATAAAATACTACTTTGTGGCAAGGGCACTGTGTAACTTAAATATCTTAAACAAGAGTATAAGACAAAGTTGTTTTCGAACTTGTGTCACAAGCAATGCTGTTGTATCACCTGGCGTGCCATGTGGCACCCTGGGGCCCTGTCCACGCTACGCCGGAGAAATTTGAAAACGCGGCTTTATCTCTCCGGTTGGATCTATCGTCCGCACTAATCCGTGACGAAAACGGAGCTTTTCGAAAACGCTCTTCAAACCGGAAGAATTTGAAAACGCCGGCTTTGCGTTTTTGTGTGGACGGAAAACGTTTTAAAAATGAAGCTTTTCGAAAACGATGACGTCACGATAATCGTGATATTCCCCTGCCCGAGTATTCCTCAAACAGAAATCCACAACGACCGGGTATTGTTACGTTTTCAAATTTCTTCGGCGTAGTGTGGACGGCTGAAAAACATTTGATGCGTTTTCAGAGTGAAACCTCCGTTTTCAAATTCCTCCAGCGTAGTGTGGACCGGGCCTGGATGAAGCGGCCCTTGCTCGCTGTGACATACGCGTGTTTTCCCGCTCTGACAGGGCACTGGTTGCTTGTTTTCCCGCGCTTGGCACGTGGTGCAAGTTCTTCAGTACTTTGGGCTCTGATTGGCTAATTGCGTCACGTGGCTTTGATAAGCTAGACGTAACAGGCCATTTCCTAGATACCTTGTGTATCTGTTTCAAAACAGTCTTCGAGCTAAACCTTTCACATGAAAATAAGTTTGATTTGCATAAAAATGAACCCGTAGGGGGAACACATTTTCATATGAATGGTTTTGCACGCAGACTAGTTGTGACACAGGAGCAAAAGACAACCTCGGAAATGGTCGATTGCCTTGGTTTGGATTGGACTGTACCATAGTTATCAAAACTTTTCAGAAGATTCTAAGAAATGATGCGAAACACCATGTTGTCCGTATTATTTGCAGTTACCAAAAGCGCAAAATCATTGCCCTTGTCGTGGCGATCATTGTGATTGCGATCATTATAGCCGTTGTGCTTGTCTTGGTGCTGAGGAAAAGCAAGGAAAAGGAAGATGAAGACAAAGGAAAGACTGGAAAGACTGAATTTTCCATCCCACCACTTCCCACAGGAGGTAAGGTTTTTATTCTCAGTTAGTCCAACACAATCAATGTTAAGTCAAATTATCCATAGATTTTGCTTAATTCGTTAATTCCCTTAATTCGTTCGATTGTTCGTTTCTTCTGGCTTTCTTCCTTCCTTCCTTCCTTCCTTCCTTCCTTCCTTCCTTCCTTCCTTCCTTCCTTCCTTCTTTCCTTCCTTCCTTCCTTCCTTCCTTCCTTCCTTCCTTCCTTCCTTCCTTCCTTCCTTCCTTCCTTCCTTCTTTCCTTTCTTCCTTCCTTCCTTCCTTCCTTCATTCGTTCATTCTTTTGTTCGTTCGTCCGTTTGTCCGTTCGGTTTACTCCCTCACTCGCTCGCTCATTCGTTCGTTCGTTCGTTCGTTCGTTCGTTCTCTCTTTCGTGCGTTGATTTGTTCGTGCATTCGTTCGTTAGTTAGTTAGTTCGTTCGTTCGTTCTTTCAATTCGTTCGTTCGTTCGTTCGCTCGTTCTTTCGTGCGTTCATTTGTTCGTCCATTCGTTAGTTAGTTAGTTAGTTCGTTCGTTCGTTCTTTCGTGCGTTCATTTGTTGGTCCATTCGTTCATTTGTTCATCCATTCGTTCATTTGTTCGTCCATTCGTTTATTTGTTCGTCCATTCGGTCATCTTTACTCACTAATTAATCAATCAATTAATTTATTTATTTATCTATTTGTAAATTCATTTATTTATACATATTTTTGTGTGCTTTTTTAAATTTAAAATGACCATACATTCTCCTTTGTTACGGTAGCTCCCCCTGGGGCAGATGGGCCTTACAGTCGCGGAGTGGTCGCTGCAGATGCTCCCACCTGCTCAGAGGTGGGCCGAGATATCCTCAAAAAGAACGGGTCAGCGGTTGACTCTGCAGTTGCTACCCTGTTTTGTATAGGAGTCATCAATATGCACTCAGCTGGCATCGGCGGTGGTGGCTTTATGGTGATTTATAGCAAGGCAAAAAAAGAAGTTAAAGTGTACGACTATAGAGAACAGGCCCCTGGCAAGGCGAATCAAACAATGTATGTCAACAGCAGCCTCAGCTCCAAAATTGGTAAAGTTCTTAAAAATGTTCAAATGTTGGATGTTTGTAATGATCAATGACCTTAGCTACATCTAGCTTGTTAAACTGAAAGAAACAAATGTCTCAAATAAAATATAATAGGCTTAAGAAATTCCAACTGGCGGGAGGCAGACCAGTTGGATATTTAGAAACATGACCGAGGAGTTGAACTAGGGTCTACCAAGAAACAACTCCAGCTTAGTGGTCAGAGCGGGACTTGAGCCCGCGACCTCCGGCTTTCAAGTCCGGCGCCCTAACCACTCGACCACGCTGCCTCGACTAATATTTTTGTTTAAGTCGTTTCATACGCAAGAACGCTCACATTTTAAATATTAATTTTTGAATCGTTGTGGAGTTAAGCTAGTTTCTCTTTATCTAAACCATGATTTTCATTCAAATTATTGCCCGCGAAAGGTCTCGCTAAGGGGAGAGACTGGAGAATAACGTTTTGTATTTACATGTCATCGTTAGCTACAAAACTGTGTACAATTACTCAATTTATTACTCGTAATAACAGAAGTTTGCCTTATAAATTCAAAATCGTCGTTGTTTCTCTTAAAATTGTTGTCTGTAGATAAGTTAGAGTTTATATTGTCTGTGTATGATTTAGAGAAAGTTTACACCCCCTCTACATTACGCCGGAGGAATTTGAAAACGGAGGTCTTACTCGGAAAACGCATTAAATGTTTTTCGTCCACACTATGCCGGAGGAATTTAAAAACGCAGCAATCGCAGGTCAGTTTGGATTTCACGCACCGCCATAACCTCGAAATTTAAAATGCGCTGGTTTCCAAACAAAGAGCGCTACGGAGCTGGAAAGTTGTAAACAGATGTAAATTTAGTACCTCTTATGCCTGATGAGGATAAAAACTTTGGTGGCTCTTTAGTTTTGGATTTAAGAATTTGATGACGTCACGTGGAAAGGCTCTATGCACATCCGCTTTCAGGCTCGTTTGTATGCTAAAAATCAGATCACCCATGGGCTATTTCACGATATACAAATAAAAAGCATTGCACATCTAGTACAAATTTTACAACTGATAATCGTATTATTGTAACTCTGTCACAGGCCCTTCCGCATCGGGCATCCCTGGTGAGGTTAAAGGATTCTACGCAGCTTGGAAGGCATACGGTAGATTGCCATGGAAGGAACTAGTGCAACCTGCTATCGACTTCGCAAAGAATGGATTTCGATTTGGGCATGCTGCATTTTCGGCTGCTAGCAGGAGTTCAGTTCTGCCAGCAATCAAGAAAGATGAAGGATTAAGGTGTTTATTACAGAAGCTATTTTACGGTAACCGTGCCGCAGCTTTTATTCATCGGAAGCAGAAGCATATCACCTAATAGGTGATATGCTTCTGTTGGAAGTGATAAAGTCAGTTTTGAATGTTTTCCGGGGTTTTCGGATCACCTTCGTCAATGTTCCACAATTTTCGGTCATATTCGGCAATCATTGGAAATCTTCGGTTCAATACTCGTCGGATCTCAGGTTAACTTCGGCACTGTTAGATAGAGTAGACAACTTTACCTAATCTTCTTAACTTCATTTTCTTTTTAATTTATTCATTTCACCGTAAAAGTTCTTTCAACCGTGGCCATGGTTGGATCATTTCTCCCTCGATGTAAAGAACATTACTAATTCTCAACTCCGGAGACGTGGTGGCCTCATGGTTGGTGCACTGGTCTCCGGATCGAGCAGTTCGGTTCGAGCCCTGGCCGAGGACATTGTGTTGCGTTCTTTACTCTCACGGTACCTCTGTCCACCCAGGTGTATATATAAATGGGTACCGGCGAATTTAATGCTGGGGGTAACCCGGCGATGGACTAGCATCCCATCCAGGGGGGAGTAGAATTACTCCTAGTCGCCTGATGGGCCACTTGGTACGTATTCAGACTTTAATTCTCAAAGCCAGTACAGATGTATTAAAAGGAATTTGAGATAGTCAGTGAGGAGAATTATTATTATTTCTTTGCAGTCAATTGCTATTAGACGCAGAAGGGAATTTAAAGAAGTTGGGTTCTGTTTTAAAAATGCCCAAGTTTGCCAGAACCTTGGAGATAATTCGCGATAATCCAGAGAGCTTCTACACCGGTGAATTGGCCAAGGACATAGTCAAAGACGTCCAGGGGAACGGTGGCATAATTACCCTGGAGGACATGGAACAGTACAACGTGACAGTCCGTGAGCCGCTGACAGCAGAAATGGGGAATTACACATGGTACACTAACCCTCCTCCCGGCAGTGGGGCTGTTTTGTCATTAATACTTAATATTTTAAAAGGTAATTATCATGAGATGTTGATGTACTTGTGTGCTCAAATCAGCCTTATATGTTAAGGAATGTGACACGTGGTTCTGTTTGATTATTTGCTGCGTAATTGTGAGTCGTTTGCAGTGCAGTAAGTCCAATGGCTGTACAGGAAAGACCCAATAGTTATGTTGACGGTTGACGATTACGTTCTCTTACCAGCTTGCACAGTAGCGGCAAGGGTCTCTAAGAGCTGCCAAGAAATCTTGCTTGCAGTTTATTCTTGAGCAAAACACCTTACTTTTGCAATAGCCTGTGTAGTAAGAGCTCCCATACGATTAGGAGTGTTTTCCGCATTTTAATTTGGCCGCGCGAAAATTGGAGCGCGTTTTCCCTCTTCTCCTCAATATTAATTGTTCTCGCCTGAATTTCTGTGCGCCCCAAAATGGCGGGAACGCTTGCTACCCAGGGTTCTTTCGCTATGCTTTCTCTGGCACCAAAGGTGTACAAATGTAACGTCAGAATGAAGTTACTTCTACGAGTCGCTTTAAACCAAAATACTGCAGTTACTGAAACTACATCTATCGAAGAAAATAAATAAATAAATAAGTAAATAACGTGGTTATTTCATATCTTGCAGGTTACAATATGACTGGAGCTGACCGCAAAGATATCAACAGCTCGGTGCTGACTTACCATCGAATAGTGGAAGCTTTCAAGTTTGCTTATGCTTACAGAGCACTTCTTGGGGACGAAGATTTCTGGGACGTTGATGAGGTAAGCCCCTCATGTATGGATACTGAAAAGTCTCTGTAGCAATGTTGACACGTTGCCTCAGTCCAAGTGTTATTCTCCAGTGCTGTTTTTGCTAGTCTTCCCTGGAGGACTGGTAGAACGTCCGATTTTCATTATTCAATCGATCGTTTAAGTCGAAGCTAGAGGCACGGGCTTAAGAGGCCCTGCGCCTAAGAAACGACCGATGATTTCCGGCTAAAAAATAAAATCGGCCGATTTTTATCTCCCAAGTAGAGGTTACCGAATACTATTTAAAAATGAATTTCTTTTGTTTCAGTTTAGCTTTAAACCAAAAATATCGAGCCGCAAACTTTTTCCGTCTGATAGCAGCAAAATCAGGCCGAAAATAAGCCCCCGCAAAATACTGTTCAGAAATTACTATCGCAACGCAAAATAATGAGAAAACTACACAGTGTTGAAGAAAAAGGCCTTTTAATGCAATATCATTCGATAAACATCAAAAAACTGCCGAAGCGATTAAAAAATAACGTTTCAAATGTTGCATACTAAATTAGATGGAGCGTTGGAGCTGATTTTAAAATAATTATTTCTCAAAAGTCCAACGCTGTTGAAAGCAATCACAGTGATGAATTAGACATTGGAGGGATACACATCACGTTTCTGGAAAAACATTTTTCGGCCAAAGTATATTGACCTTGTACAAAGCGTTCAAAGTTACCGTGTTTACCGTTATCCTGCTACTTCGGCGAAACACTTTTCTTTTGCCAATACGGCCGTGGATAGCGTGTTAAACGTCACTTTAAACCTTGCTAAGCATTCAAAGACCATCCTGAGTAGAAGGATGTAGAATTGAAAGAGAAAGGAAGATGAAAAATACGCAGAAAAAGAAAATAACTCGAAATTACCGTCTGCTAACGAAAGTTGAATCTGGAAAATGTCGTCGTGTGACAGCGGCCATTGACGTCATTTGTCACGTCAAGTCGCAAAAGCGTGGGAAAACGAGTCTGCAATGTCCTTCGGGCGGTCAGCGGCTAGGGATCCAGTCGTGACCCCATAACTCAGATCACGCTGCGGCCAAAGCGGTGTGGCGGTTGGGGAAGTTTTTCTTTTTGAATGACCATCATTGGTGAAAAATAACATAACATTGTTCCACTAAACGTTTTCTGGCCGGGAAAAATTGTTTCCCTATTTGTGCATTCGTTTGCATTGCGCCGCTATTTGTACAAATGACGTCAATGGCCGCTGTCACGCGACGACATTTTCCAGATTCAACTTTCGTTAGCAGACGGTAATTTCGAGTTATTTTCTTTTTCTGCGTATTTTTCATCTTCCTTTCTCTTTCAATTCTACATCCTTCTACTCAGGATGGTCTTTGAATGCTTAGCAAGGTTTAAAGTGACGTTTAACACGCTATCCACGGCCGTATTGGCAAAAGAAAAGTGTTTCGCCGAAGTAGCAGGATAACGGTAAACACGGTAACTTTGAACGCTTTGTACAAGGTCAATATACTTTGGCCGAAAAATGTTTTTCCAGAAACGTGATGTGTATCCCTCCAATGTCTAATTCATCACTGTGATTGCTTTCAACAGCGTTGGACTTTTGAGAAATAATTATTTTAAAATCAGCTCCAACGCTCCATCTAATTTAGTATGCAACATTTGAAACGTTATTTTTTAATCGCTTCGGCAGTTTTTTGATGTTTATCGAATGATATTGCATTAAAAGGCCTTTTTCTTCAACACTGTGTAGTTTTCTCATTATTTTGCGTTGCGATAGTAATTTCTGAACAGTATTTTGCGGGGGCTTATTTTCGGCCTGATTTTGCTGCTATCAGACGGAAAAAGTTTGCGGCTCGATATTTTTGGTTTAAAGCTAAACTGAAACAAAAGAAATTCATTTTTAAATAGTATTCGGTAACCTCTACTTGGGAGATAAAAATCGGCCGATTTTATTTTTTAGCCGGAAATCATCGGTCGTTTCTTAGGCGCAGGGCCTCTTAAGCCGGGGTCGTCGTCATAAAAAGTAGATGTAGAGAGATGATAAAATAGATAGCTTGGAGCAATTCCAGCAATTGTTCAGAATTGATTTAGATCCTTCTCTCTATGGCGACTTTTCGTTGCTATTGCAGCAGTAGTTTGCCGTAGTAGTTCCCTAGCTACGTCACGGTTTGCGCGCCTTGAGAAGTTTAGCTTAAATTTTTCAAGTTCGTCGTTTATAAACCGTTTTAATCTCGTCCATACTTAACCATCTTTGTTCTTTTATGGTTTATTATTATCTCTTTGGTGTTCTTCTATCTTAGTAAACTACTATTTTAAGGTTTCCTTCAATTCAAAGGTAATTTTGTACATGGCCAAAATACCGTGACAGAGCTCCTCGAACCTGCACGTTACCAAATTTAAACACGCTGTTCTTGCGTGATCTGTATGAAAATTACTTTCCACGTGTGGAATTTAACACTTGAAGGTTTAGGACAATCACAAAATTATTTGCGTCACTATCGTAATGCTTGTTTTAAGTTTTTGATTATTAACAGTTTTGTCCAGCGTACTACCGTTTAATTTGGCGAAACCTTCCACTATTTCTCCGAGCTCAGATTTTCGTTTCACGCACTCAAAATTCTATTAAAAGTTTCATTCAAATTCTCGCTCTTCTAAGGTTTTCTCTGATGTTTTTGTTTTTGTTTTTGTTTTCAGATTGTCGTAAATATGACTGACACCGCGTTCGGTGAAAGTCTTAGGCAGAAGATCCACGATAACCGAACCTTCCTCAACTTTACATACTACGGAGATTTCTATTCGAGCATCGGTACCGGAGGGACATCGAGCATGTCCGTTATTTCCCCGGACGGCGATGCGGTCGCCGCCACCAACACGATAAACCTTTAGTATGTATCATCGAAAGCTTGTTTGACGGAAGTCTGGGACCTACATAGACGCTCTCTGAGCTCGTGACGTAATCTTTCTTTGGGGAGAGTTACGTGACGCGATTTGTTTGACAGAAGTCTGGGACCTACATAGACTCCCTTTGTTCTTGTCATGCAATCTTGGCTTGGGGAGGGTTGCGTGATGAACGATAAGAACGCATGCGTAGGAAGCTAGTGGGTGTATGGTATGCGGAAGGGTTGGAGAAGGAGTCCTTCATTTACTCAAGTCGTTCTAGAGTGACTTTATCTTGAGAGCAAGTCCGCTACTCCCACTAATGGAGAGTTGCCTCGTAGGCTGGAATGACTTTTCCTCGTATTTTGCTTATATTTCACTGCCTTTTCTATCGTTATGTAAAGGAAGTGCGTCACGGTTTGTGCAACTTGAAAAGTCTAGACCAAAGGCTTCAAGATCGTCGTTCGTAATCCGAGTTAATCCTCTCCATCCTTAATCATCCGTGTTCCTTTATGTCGGGTATATTATTATATTTTTAGTGTGTTTTTTCCTATGTTCACTATTCTTTTCAGGTTTTCTTCAACTTAAAGGTAATTTTGAAGGTGGCCAAAGTACCTCAACTCTGACTGAGCCCTTTTAAGACAGTCATTTCTTAAGTCATATGCCTCATCATTTAACATCCTTCCCTCTCTAAAACGCACCAGTTGTCCGTGTTAGGACGTTTTTCGCCTTCAGAATAGCGACACATCAAATCTACATACCAACACACAGCTATCCTACAATAACAACCTTTTAAAATTAAATTTATTCCGAATTACTATTGTCTTCTCGTAGTAATTTTACATTTTTGTGTTAACTTTCAGCTTTGGCTCAAAGTATCGCTCTACGCGTACTGGTATAATTTATAACAACGAAATGGACGACTTCTCCACTCCGGGTAAAAAGAACGCTTTTGGCGTGGAGCCCTCGGAGAGTAACTTTATTGAGGCTTTTAAACGACCCATGTCTTCAATGTCCCCTACCATATTTCTGGACAAAGAAGGGGTTCCTCGTTTAGTGGTTGGGGCGTCGGGTGGCACGAAGATAACAACTGCCATATCCCTGGTGAGGTTTTGTGTTTTATTTTATTTGATGTTTTCTCTCCCTCGTACCCAGTGTCCTCGTTCCCACTGACCAGCGGTCGGAAAACGAGCGTCAAGCCAGCATGAGCAGTAAGGAACGAAGACTCAAGATACGAGATTGCAATTTCTAACAAGACTTTGATCGTTAGGAGAATAAGACAACGAATGTTTTTTTCATTGCTCTCCTTAGATACAGAATTCTTTCTGTATGGCTAGCTATCAAATTTTTCTTGTTTCTTGTTTAATCAGAGGACGTTTCAAGTTTTAGAAGAATTCTACAAAACGTTAGCTATCGTACACCATCGCGTTCAAAGTAACGGGGTAATCTATGAATTGAAACAAGATGGCGTAGTAAGAACGTGATCACGGAAAAAATAAGCAATTTTACTTGATGTTCACACGCGTTATCAAATGGTGACCAGTGAAAATATTTCTTAATTTCACGAGTAGTATCATCGGTAATGAATCAAGCTTTAGTTTCGCGCCAAAATTAAGGAGTAAATTGCCACCCATGATATTATCTTCGGAGAAGCGAGAAGATATGAGCACAAGATACACGTTGAATCAAAATTGTGATTATACTCTTGAAAATACGAAATTCTGATTGCCTTCGGAGGGAAGCTTACATGTATAGCAGAAGCACAGAAAAGTTTAACACACAAACGAAATTGTGATTTGACTTCAGTGCAGTTATAAGTCTTGTAACAATTTTTAAAACACGAATGCCTTCCTTTGCTCGACTTGTTCTTTCTATTAAACCGAAAATCCTTCTCAGATACAAATATACTCATTATTATGCCTTACGTTTTCTCTAAATTGCACTTGACAATATACCTGTATCTATATATTTTACACTGATTTAGGTTGTGATGAATTACCTCTGGTTCAACCAAACTCTGTCACAATCTGTCGTTGACCCCAGGCTCCATCACCAGTTACTTCCGATGTACATTCGTATTGACGAAGATTATCCCATGTCCCTCGCCATCCAAGAAGGCCTCCAGAGGCTTGGGCACGAGGTCAGGAACAAAACCGGTTACGCAGTCGTGCAGGCTGCAGCCACAAATCCTGATGGGAAACTTTACGGCAAAGCAGACCCTAGAAAGCGTTCCTGGGCCGCGGGATTTTAAGGCATTTGAAGATCTGTAAATGATCTGTTTGTTAGTAAGTAGGTTGTCCCGTCTTAGATAGGTTGAAAGGAGATTTGTTTTAGTATGTAATATGTCGTGAAAGCTAGAACAATTTTCAGGCAACAGTCATGCTGAGCTCACCAAAGTTACTATTAAAGTAACATAACGTTTACCGCTTATACTTTTTTTTGTTGATGATAGTGATCGGAATCTCTTATTTAATTTGAGATGTTCCGTCACTGAAATTCTATCAAAACGGGAGTTTAAGGCTGGCAATGATATTCCTGCGCTTAGTGGAATGACTAATTGAATTTTTTAAAAAAAATAAGCAAATCAATTGATTTTTAATTAATTAGTAGATAATCAATAAATAATTAGTAGATAATCAACTAATATATTGATTTAATTGGAAAATCGCTTAGTTGAATAACGAATTGATTTTTAAAACTAAACAAATTAATTGATTTTTAAATAATTAATAGATAATCAATTAATATATCGATTTAATTCGAAAATCGCTTAGTGGAATAGCTAATTGATTTTTGAAAAATAAACAAATTAATTGTTGGTAGGTAAATAATTAGTGGATAATCAATTAATATATTGATTTCTTTCGAAATTGTTGCAGTTTACATGATCTGATTTAGCTTACTTTATTCCAAAGTGACACCCAGTAAATGCACTAATTATTTCTAATCCAAACAAACCTGATATGCTGCCGAAACGTAAGGTACGATCAGTTTTTCAGCGACTTGATATCCAAACCAGGTGATGGGCTCCTGTCCAAACTTGTAATCCATTAAATATTTTCGCTCGCGTGCGATTGGTCTAAACGGATCACGTGACTGAATAGTCCCCAGCTAAAACTGGGGAACATCCAGGTGATATTCCCCAAATTTCAAAACCACGCGTATTGCGAAAACTATTTGAAGGATAATAAACACAAAAGCCTCCATTTGGCGCGAAAATATGCTCCGATATTTGTCCTTGGACATTATCTGTTCCTCGAGACTCACAATTTCCCTCAAACTACGCTCTCGGGAAAATGTTCACTTCTCAAAACAGATAATATCTGCGGAACAAATATCCGAGCATATTTCCGCGCTAAATGGAGGCTATTGTTTATATATCATGACAGTAGTGAGCAGTAGTGAGCAGTGAGACTTTCTCAGTTTGGTACTTTGGCACCTAGCTGGTAGTGACTCCCTTACGTGGTTGTGTCTTAGTATAATACTACAGAGATCATTTTTTTCTTGTTATATTTCTCTCTCGACATTGTATGCTAACCGGATTTTTGAATTCAAAAACGTGTGTTTTTTTGACATCCTAAAACAAACGGTTGTACATTTTTCGTTGAAGTAGTTGTTGTATTTTCCACGCATATTGCATCGACTTGGGACGCTTTACCTTCTTTTCCCACACGGTAGCGTTTTCTATTTAGCATCTTAGTTTTATATCATTTATCTTGACGATAAAGGCCCGAGGTTAGCGTATAATAGTTTGTTCAACTAATGAACCGGTGGCCTTTGAATAAAGAACAATTAAAAATTAATAAAAAGCCTAATTATTTAAAACACTGATTAAGTATTATCGCGAATTTTGATTTCCTTTTTGTAACATTTTTTAACGTTTCGTGCGTTTTGCTGTTTATATCAGTTGCCCTTAAAATGCGACTTTCACCAACATAAGACTCCCAATAGAACAGAAATTTGTTCAAAACCTCAATTCAGTTCTAATCCCAACCAATAAACGTTAATCGGCACCTGTGCAACTGGCACTTGGATTAAGCAAATTTGATGGCTCAGTAATAAGACAATAACGTAAAGTTTTGAACTTCGATTCTAAGACTCAATGCCTCGCGTTTTGTGCTATTATTGTCTTTCTCCATAAGACTTATCCCAGTCCTTCAGTCGCAACTTAAAGCCTGGCGCACAAAACCTTGGGAGAAGTCATGACTCCTCAGGGAGGCGGGGGTGTATGACGAATGCAAGACTAAGATGTAGAGGGACTCTTTACTCACAGTGCACTAACCCCGGGCACTAACTGTGACTCAACATACGATGAGTTAAATTTACTTTTGTGTACTTCCTAGCTTGTAGCTGAATGAATGTATAATAAATACACGAAGATTCTAGTCAGTATTCACTTGACTGAGTTATTGATGCTGATAACAATAGGGTGACAGATCAACACGACTCTTATCTACGCATAATTAGCCACAGGCAGTCCAAGCTCTCTCTATGAACCACACAAGCAACACAATATGACATCGAATTATAAGGGTTTATATGGGATTTTCTACAAGATATCCTTGGAGGTAGTTAAAAGTGAAAATTCTCAATAAAAATGGCTTCCCTTGTTCCATACATGTGTTGTTTGCTCCTGGTGTGGTTATTTTACCGATTGAACTTGATTTAAGCGACTTTTTTGAATTCCGATTTTCCCTTTATAAAGAGAGGACAAGGCGAAACACCTCAGTCGGTACAGCCTGCCGAACGAAGTCACAAATCCCAGGCTAAAATGTGGCCACGGCCACAAATTCACCGCAGAGTTCAAGGGCAAAGGTTGATCTTTCATTTCAATCCTCTAGCCACACAATTGCAGCCCTGCGAGCGACGCCAGGCGGCTCTTCGTGTCTCCAGTGAAACGATAAAACTATGGAAGAGCTCCGTGTCGTTTGATCCGCGACCGTTGAAATCGGCTTGGTAGCCTCGTCATGTTGGCAAACCAAGACTCGCGGGGGTACTAGACCGCAATTTGTCAAATTTGTCAAACGTAAGATCAACGGCGAAAGCTCCGTAAACTGAGATCATTTTTGAAGTGGAAGTCATGGTAAGTTTTCACGTTTACGCACCTTTGAATTACTTGGTCCTCGCCTCACCAATTTAACTTCATCTCCCCACAATTCGTTCAGAATTCTCCCGAGCAAAAGAGAGTTCAATTTGCTTACGGCAATTTCTTTCTCTTCGTATGCTCTAGACAAAATTTTGCTGGCTTCCATTACAGTTTCCTCACAATATTCGTAATTCCACAATACCCTAAGAGAAGCAAATTTAGTTTATCAGCTCGGGAATATTTTATACAAACAAATCAAAGGTGCATAAACGAGAAAACTTACCACCACTTCCACTTCAAAAATGATTGTATCTCCTCAGTTTCTACGGAGCTTTCGCCGTTGATCTTAAGTTTCTTTGGTTTTGAAGCCATTTTGCAAAAGCGTTCTGTACGATTTTTATTTTGCATTGTAAATTCGACCTGAGGGGATTACAAGAAGTTTAGTTGACAAATTACGGTCTAGTACCCCCGCGAGTCTTGGTTTGCCAACATGACGAGGTTACCAAGCCGATTTCAACGGTCGTTGGGTCGCGAATCAAACGACACGGAGCTCTTCCATAGTTTTATCGTTTCACTGGAGACACGAAGAGCCGCCTGGCGTCGCTCGCAGGGCTGCAATTGTGTGGCTAGAGGATTGAAATGAAAGATCAACCTTTGCCCTTGAATTCTGCGGTAGATTTATGGCCGTGGGTACATTTTAGCCTGGGATTTGTGACTTCGTTCGGCAGGCTGTACCGACTGAGGTGTTTCGCTTTGTCCTCTCTTTATAGAGGGAAAATCGGAATTCAGAAAAGTCGCTTAAATCAAGTTCAATTGGTAAAATAACCACACCAGGAGCAAACAACACACGTCTGGAATAAGGTCAGCCATTTTTATTGAGAATTTTCACTTTTAACTACCTCCATGGATATCTTGTAGAAAATCCCATATAAACTCTTATAATTCGATGCCGTGTTGTGTTGCTTGTGTGGTTCATAGAGAGAGCTTGGGCTGCCTGTGAATTAGCCAGCCAATTTAGAGCTTTGCTCGAGCGAGTGTACCTTTCAGGGAACTTCCCCTTCAGTATGGCAAATAGAGGGAACGATCTTTGAATATTTTGCTAAGAAATATTTGATCTTGGGTTAAATTAAATCTTTTATTTATTTACTTTATTTTGTTTTGAATTTCGATCTCTTTTTACACTTGTTTCTGAAGGGCACTTTACGCTGTGTCAGTTAAAAGGAGGACTTTAAACCAGAGGAGGGCCTTACTACTGTGGTTTTAGTTTAGACTGTGATTGTGCGTCCTGCTTTGATAGTTTTGTCACTAAACACGGATTTCGTGCAAGCAAAACCCGGGAAGGGAACTCAGGACAAAGCAAAAACAGAAGAATACCGATCAGTCACTAAGTCACTCTGCCAGACCTTGCGTGACTCTTTAGACTAGGCCCACATTTCTCAAGGGCACTAGAAAAATTGCATGACGAACGCAACAAGAATGTGATTACATGGGAGATAGCTATGAGAAACATTGCCTAGCATATGAGAAACATTGCCTAGCATATGAGCATGTTTGCATGGAAAGTGGCCCAACTACAATCCAAATGTTTTAAACGTAAACTAAATGTAAAATTTAAATCTCAATTGTCATGAATTAGATTCTAGTCTCCTTCGCAGTCGCTGCAAGACCCAAAGTTTACCTGGTTTCCAGGCTCGCTCTTCTTTTCCCCTCATGGAAGGCAGAGAGACTTTGAAGAAGACTAATTAGCTCCCTGTCCCTTGACGGTTGAAACATATTTTAATTTCACGATCAGAGTTGATAAAGAAACGTTCAGTCCTCACTTGAATACACCGAATATCACTTCGAAAACCATGTCTCTAGTCAGAGAAAAGTGGCAAACAAAAAGAACCACCATGTACATTAGAGAATTGAAAGAAACAAGTTTATGTTCAACTGAACGGTTTTTTCAGTAATGTAAAGTCTGATGCTTGAGGGGAGGGTTGCAGAATTTATTGCTCTGACAAAACGCTGAATATGCCCGTATTAAAGCTTGAACCAGAAGAAAAAAAGAAAAATCTATCTTGTAGTCTTTTCCTGCTGATTTTTTTATAGGTTGGATTTTCAAATTTTCACCCCACCACCACCCCTGTGGGCAAACTAGAGTGCGTGATGAATTCTTGCTGAGTAATTTACATTCAAATTGTCTTAAAATACCGCAGGTTAAATCTACACCCGTCTAATCACGAATGCGACAAGGCGACTTGAGAGATCGAAACTAAACCTTCCTTCATCAGTTTTCAGAGTGAGGATTTCACAACAGAAACCATGTCTGTCGTCAAGGAAAACTGGCAAACTACAAGACCCACCATCAGAGAAAGAAGCAAGTTTATGTTCAACAATGATCTCTACAGCGATGTGAAGTTTGTTGTACAAAAGGCCGCTCAAGGGGAAAGTGAAAGTAAACAAGCGATTCCTGCTCACAAGTTTGTGCTGTCGATTAGCAGTCCTGTGTTTGAAGCCATGTTTTACGGTGAGCTGGCGGAGACTACAGACTCTATTGAACTGCCTGACTGTGAGTACGACAGTCTGTTGGAGTTGTTTCGTTACATGTACAGCGATGAAGTGATCTTGAGCGGAAGTAATGTGATGGGAGTGTTGTATTTGGCGAAGAAATACATGGTGCCTTCACTGGCTGATAAATGCACCGAATATCTGCAAGATAACTTAGATCCATCAAATGTTTTCAGTATCCTGCCATCTGCTCAGAAATATGAAGAGGAAAGCCTGGTGGATCGATGCTGGAATGTGATAGATGAACAGACTGAAGATGCAGTGAAATCAGATGGATTTGCGACAATTGAGAGATCCTTACTTGAGGAAGTAGTTGAAAGAGATACCTTGGGCATTTCTGAGGTGGAATTATTCAAGGCTGTCATGCAATGGGCGACAAAGGATTCGGAAAAGCAGGGTTTGGTAGCGGATGGTCAAGAAAAGAGAAGAATTCTCGGAGAGAAGATCGTGAAGGAAATACGTTTCCCAGTGATGACGCATGAAGAATTCGCCAGTGTGGTCCTTGACAGCAAAATACTCACCCTAGATGAGGTTAGTGGCATTGTCAAATATTTGAGCTCAGTTAAAGGCGCTCAAGTTGGATTTCCGGTATCGAAGAGAGGTGCTAGTTCCGGCGTTGAGCGATGTCTCAGATTTGGCTCAGTAGTGTGAGGTTGGGGTAATAATGTTAGTACGTTATATTTCTCTGTAAACAAAAACATACTGTTGCACGGGGTCTACTTGTTTGGTAGTGAGGGTAATGATTACTATGTGAGCCTGACGATACTTAATATTCGTGATCGTGCTAATGCTGTATCTACTGAAGGTACATTTTCATCTTTGCACAACAAATCAAAGAATTATTGGGGCTTTGATGTTTTTTTGGATCCCCCTGTTTCTATAATTAAAGGCGACAGTTACGGTATTGGTGCTGTCATAAGTGGTCCTGACTCTTTTGGCGGAAGGAATGGTAATAGCCATGTTGAGAGTTCAGGGGTTACATTTACGTTTGAAGATTGGACTGGTACAACTGGAGTAAAACAGGGACAATTTCCTGAAATTATCTTTAGCCTACAAGAGTAAATATTACAACAATGGGGCAGTGCGTTTGTTTTTCTTTCTTTTTCTATAAATAAACAAGAACGAGAGTAAAAAGTACAATTAATTTTTCGCTACCACTTCTACAACATTTCTGCGTTTAGTTATCATTGTTACTCTAAATAACAGCTTTGTTTGCATAGGTAATCGTATGAATACGAGCTCAATTATGGATTTACACTGCGAGTGATATTTAAATATTCTCTTAAAATTGCACGAGCCTTTAGGCGAGTGCAAGTTGAAAGAATTTTCAAATAGTACGAGTGGTGTAAATCCTTAAAGGAGCTCAGTCACGATTTGCACAATTTGAAAAGTGTGGTCTAAATTTTTCAAATTCGTCGTTTACAATCCGTATCAATCTTTGCCATTCTTGATCATTCTGGTTCCTTTATGGTTTATTAATATCTCTTTGATGTTTTTCCATCTGAGTAAACTATTATTTTCAGGTTTCCTTCCATTTAAAGGAGATTGTGCACGTGGCCAAAAAAAAAAAGACAAAACACCGTGACTGAGCTCCTTTTAAAATTGCTTGAGCTTTCATACGATAAAGCCTGGTTCACACTAGCGACATAACAACATCGACATAACGACATAAGGAAAAGATCAGTTTTATCTTTATGTCGTTATGTTCATGCTGTTATGTTGCTAATATGTCATATGTCTACATGTTCACACTACAAACATAACGTCCTTTTTACGTTGAGATAATGTCTTTTTTATATCGTTCGTGACGATGTCGTTATGTCCTTAGGGACCGTTCATTTTTTATGAGGGAGGGGGGCCTGGTGGGATTTGGGAAGCACCATTTAAAAATCGCATGACCCCCCCTCAGCTTACCAATTTTTTCGCATGCCCCCCCCTTATAGCGGTCATTTTTTGGGATGACCCCCCCCCACAAAAAAAATTGAACAAACAATATTTAGATTTCAACTTTTTTAATATTTCTCTATTATCCCCCTACTTCACGTTATTGTGCTCACTATGAAGACAATATTGACAATCCCTCTACTACAGAGAGCTGTTGTTTAAAAAACAAATCAAAAGAAAGAGAAGTCAATTTCGGATCTCCTAGTTATGGCTCGCCCTGAGCGTGTGGCATTTGGCCTCTCATTGGCATCTTTCTCATCCGAATTGATGAATGCAAGAATGACATTACTTGAGTCATCTTCTCCCCCAGAGTCAATGGCATCACTGTCATACTCATCATTGTCACTTTCATCCGTTTCACTGCTGTCAGCACTTGCCCTGTTGTCATTTTGGGTCAATGTCCTTGCATTTCTCAGTGTTGGCTGGCCAGCTCTGAGAGGACTCTTCTGCTGCAAACATGAATGTCTTACAATTGCCTTTACTTTCTCACTCTTGCTGCTTTTCAAATGCTGCTTCAGTCCGTGGTGGTTCAAGTACTTGTTTAGTTCTGGAACACGTAGCTTTTTAAGCTTGGTTAGATCTTCGCACAACTCAGTCCAAGGATAATCCTCATATGATTTATCTTTTGCGTCCCTACTTAACTTTGCCTTTTCTTCTGCTCTCTTTTTCCTTTTAAATTCCAGCACTTCAAGATGCTGAAGATAATCCACCACAAACTTTGATTTGACAATAAACTTATCTGCAAATAGAGCAACGCTCTCTGGGTCAGATAAAACCAGCCTGCCACTTCCATGCTCTTTCTTCGCTTGGACCCTCGGCTGCCAGTCATCTGGATCACACCCTTCTTTTGGGGTCTTCTGGTAGGAGAGGTAGGGGTATTCCGGTAGGCAGGAATGGTCAGGAACTGGTTTAGGGTATCTTTCTATGGGTGGTCCAGTCCATTTACAACAAAAAGAACAACTTTCTCCTACCTTTTCTTGACAGGACAACTTTAGAAACTCCCTGTTGTTCTCCCCCTCCTCATAGTGCTCATTCATAAACTTCTCAATCTTACGGAAGTAACAGTGGCCGGAACAGAGTCTTTCCTTGCTCCTGCATTGTGATACTGAACCAAGTACGAAGTGTTGTGAAAAAACTGGAAATCTGTTGATGTGTTGTGTGAAACACATTCTTACATTTAATTTACAGATGTCTTTATTTGGAAGGTTTTTACCTCTACTCTAGTGATAGGCATGTATGAATGTTGCCCTGTGCAGGTAAAACAGAAAGCTGTTGAAGTACAAGAAGATGAGCCGGTAAGTGTTAATTTCTTGTCAGTGTTCCAATTTTTATCTGGACATTAAAAACGCATGTATGCTTCACTTTTATAATGAGAAACGTCTGTATTTTCCTATTGTAAAGATAGCACCTAAAACTGTTTGAACATTTTTAAAATAGTATGTGTCTTTTAATATATCGTTTGACTTAGGTCTACATTTCACTACACGAATACAACATTAAATGGTTACACGAACCATGATCATTCGATAATATCAGTTCAATATAATAAATAAAAAAATCGTCTTTCCTTTTCTGGTAGGTCACTAGTTCCTCCTCTGCTGATGATACAACCATACCTCAGGGTCTCCGGAAAACAAGCCTTGGCTATATTGTTAATCCAATCGGGAAAAGAGCGCATTACTACATGAGCATCATGAAAGAGGCTCATTCCAAAATGCGCAATAATGGCGAAAGCGACGAGTCATTTAAGAAAAGGTTTACAGCTGAACGATCCAGGCAGTTTGACATCTTACAAGCAAAAGAAGCAATCTTTCTAAGTGCGGATGGCTGTTCAGAAAGGGCGAGTGAGTTTTCCATGCCAGGGTACTGGTTGAAGCCCAGTGATGGAAGAAAACTGAACTTCTCCATCAAAGAGCACAGAGCAATGGTGGAAAAGTTGAATGCCATATTGAAAGATGTAAAGGAACACGATTCCACACTCTTTCAGTCCAATGGGCTTGCTTTAAAGCAGGGCGAAGAATTTGCCCACAGTTTTAATGTAAAACAGATCAAATGTATAGAAGCTAAGTTGACGAAGGTCACCCAGGACATGGAAGCACTAGAAAATAAGAAGAGCAATTATAACAGCATATTCAAGGGCATACTCAAACAGCAAATCAACAAAAGGAGAACGAAAAAAGAAAACCGCAGAAAGTCAAATGAAAGAAAGAGGAAGCGGACTGAAAACAACGTCCAACGAGTTTATGGAATCTGTTTTGGAAACCCGCTAGGAAATAATCTTCCACAATGCCTTGTGTACCCTCCTAGAACGGCCGTCCGGAAGAGTGTATTAAAGTTGAGGATGTTGCCACGTCGTTATTTAGAAGAGATGGGCCATACATCGCACAGCTCTTGGAAGGGAATTATTTCACCAATGCTGCAAGAAGCAGAATCACCACCAATCTTGAGCAGGAAGTCAGAGATTATGTTTACACCTTCATGTACCCTGAAGAGTACACTCTGACGGAAAGCATTGCTGCTTCTTGTAGCATTGGTGAAAGAGACTCCCATAGCAGCACAAGCGGCGACGAAGAACTCGATGACAGCGAAGATGAAGATGAGTGCCAGTGAAAGTTGCATTCGAAAATAACAGTGTTAAATACTTCTTTTCAGTAGCTACAAATGCTTTTTGTCGCCAAACGTTTTTTTAAAGCAGTAGGAAAGTTTGTAATAAATTTGTATCCTGCCTTCTATGTTTATTCTGTAGCAATTTTTTTGATATTCAAACATTATTCCATTTTAAAGTTTTACTAAAATATTTCACGTGACCCCCCCTTTTTCCCTTATTTTTTTGGGATGGCCCCCCCTCGAAAGCCATTTTTTTTCGCATGGCCCCCCCCCAAATCCCACCAGACCCCCCTACCTTATAAAAAATGAACGGTCCCTTATGTCGCTAGTGTGAACCAGGCTTTACTCAGATATCATCTGACTGAGAAAATTGCGAACGCGCGCGCTTTTATTTGCACTGCAGTACAAATTTAAAATTAAGGATAAATTGACCTACTCTCAGCCAGTCACAATGAAGAAATTTTCTCAGTCGTAAAATAAAGCTAGTAATTCCATGTAATGGCTTTAACGTACCTTCAACAAAGATTTTTCTAGCACTATCCGTCAGATCTAAAATTTAATAGAATTACAATAAATCTAATTAATACCTTATAGTGCACAGTAAGGTGCAGCTAGAATTGGTCAGATAAATTAAGAACGGTGGCAAGGGCAGTTGCGGGAGAGGAACCAAGTGCAAGGCATATCAATATTACAAGTAGTGTCCTGTAAGGTAAAATAAGTGGAGCGCAGAAAATTGTTAAACGTATTTAGACTAGAAAACTTGTCATGAAGGGTGAGATTGCAGATATTGTTCCAGGGTTTTACAATTCTATTGTAAAAGGAGGACTGAAAAGTTGTGGTTTTGCAGGAAGCAGGTTTTAGTACGGGGGTAGGGCTCTTAGAGCGGAATCAGCCATGTGTGATAAAAGTAGCATATCGACCGATATTTAGATCAGTATATCCGGAAATACAATTATAGAGGAGAACAAGATCTCTAAGTTCTCTCTCTTAAGTTAGTGGTGGTAAGCGAAGAGTCAGCAGTCGTTGTTTATATCCTCATGTTTTATGACCGTGACTTATCACAGAACCATTCTCGAGTTGAAGGTCAGAATGTAATTTGTACCTCTTTTTTTAACTTTTATTTTCGCCCCACCCGTTCTCCCTTTTCACTCCTTTTTGCACCCGGCATACTACGATTATCAGTTGAGTAAGGCGCGACGAAATTTTGGTGACTAGGTTTTAACGTTCAACTTGTGTTGTTGTTACGGGCAACTGGCTCCGTTTCCAGTGGCAACTTGTCGGCCGTTGACGTCATTGGCAGCAAAGCGCGCGAACTTTCAGGCGACAATACTGTTACCAATGGACGGTGTTGCCCGTGGCAAGACCGTAATTTTAAGTCCAAAACTTCGTCATTTAAGCTCCGTCGCTCTTTACTCAACTGATAATCGTAGTAGTTTCAGAAGTCAACATTTAAGATCATGAGAAGCTGATGGCTTTTTCTCATCGCTACTAAACTAATCATTTCCAACTTATTAGTAGTGCTAGTGTTAGCGCGCCATAAAAAATCACCAACTACCGGTTGACTTGCGTTGTTCAGTCAGGTCTATGCTTTAATTGCTGCAAGCCGGCACTTGAAGTACTGGAAAGCACTTGAATTGCTACTGGCAAATAGCAGACAGTAGACTGCAAAGTAGCTTTGTTAAAGCACACAGTTTACGAAGTTTGGGAATTTGAATTTATTGTAGTGTATTTTACAGACGAGGCGCTTTTCATGGAATTGTTAATAATAATAATAATAATCGAATATTTCCTCAGGATAACCCTTCAGTACAAAGTACTGTTATCAACGGGGTCCTGCTAAGAATTAAAAACTAATAAACAAGAATTATTAAGATATATAAAATAAGATACATATTAAAAACCGTTAAAAATATAATAGAAATTACAAGTAATAATTGTCTAAGGCTTTCCTAAATAAAACTCTAGAATTAATGTTTCTTAAACTTAAAGGCAATAAATTAAAAATCGAGGCACCTAAAAAATAAAAGCTACGGCGTACAAAATCCAGTCTGACTTTTGGTAGTTTTGCAGTTTTCCCATTGTTGCGAGTGTTTAAAGCGTTATGATGTAATCGGTGAAAAAAGTCTTTAAATGGAAAGCATGCAGTTCCATTAAGGCAGTCAAATACAAAGCAGCACGCTCTTTTTTGTAAAAAGTTATCAACAGTTAAAAATCGAAGATCACAGTTCTGCGAACTGCATTTTGGGGAAATGATTTCGAGGCTTCGGGTCTCAATGGAGCGGATCATGCGTTTGCGGGACTCTGACCATCCAAGACTAGTATAGCCGCAATACGTAAATATTGGCATAATCATCGATTGGTAAATTCGTTGGGCAGTAAAAGTATCAATACTGGAACGGATGCGCCGTAAGAGGTTCACTCTTCCTGCTGCCTTCTTGTAAATTTTTTGAAAATGAGTTTCAAAATTAAGTGTCGGGTCCAGATGCACGCCGAGGTACTTATAACATGTAGTGGTGTTGATGGGAAAACCGTTGACTGAGAGCTTGACTTGACAGCCTTGAAACAGATTCAACCGCTTACCGGTACCAAACAGCATCACCTCAGATTTTCCTTTCTTCAGATTAAAAATAAGTTCATTATCACGAAACCCGTTAGAGAGATTATCTAAGTCCTGTGAAAGGCTGCTTTGTATCGCATCGATATCACTTGAGGATGTAAAAATCACCGTATCGTCAGCGTAAGTGATAATCTTACAATGACGAAGCGGACTATGCACATCATTAAAGAAGATGAGAAAAAGGAGGGGCCCAAGAATACTTCCTTGAGGAACTCCAGTGTTAATTGGATTTGGTTCAGAAAGCACACCGTGAAATTGAACGATCTGCTTGCGATGGAATAAATAATCAGTAAACCATTGAAGTTCCATATTATATACGCCATAACGGGACAGTTTACTCAATAAAACGGAATGACTGATGGTATCGAATGCCTTTGATAAGTCAATAAAAACTGCTCCTGTCGCCTTTCCACTGTCGGCCTCCTTTCTGATGAGATCAGTGAAGTAAGTAACAGCTAGTTCCGTTGAGCGGTTCGGACGGAAACCAAATTGGTACTCAAAAAGTAGATTATGACGCTCTAGATGAGCCATCAGCTGCTTGTAGACTATCCTTTCCAAGATCTTTGACAAAGTAGGGAGAATTGAGATAGGCCTGTAATTGTCAATCTCAGCCAGAGACCCTGATTTGTATAGGGGGATCACCTTTGCCACTTTCCACTCACTAGGCACAACTCCAGTTTTAAGAGATAAATTGATGATAAATGTCAAAGGCGTGGTTAAAACATAGGCAGCGTCTTTGAGCAATCCCGGGGGGAAATTATCCAGTCCAGACGCTTTTTTCCGCTTAAGATTTTTTAGCTCTTTAAGAATGTCAGATTCTTTCACAGCTTTAAAAGTAAACTGACTTTCCGTGAATTGCTTGGGAAGATTTTCTTCAGCAGGTTTGCTCCAGACAAAGTCACGGAGTAAGATTGATTTCCTTTTCAGACATCTGGCAATGGAACTGAAATATTCGCAGAAGCTATTTGCAATGAAGCTTTTGTCAGTTGACTTCGATCCGTTTATCACAAACGCCGAACCTTGATCAGAAGGTGACTTGGTAGGATAGAGTTTCTTAATGGCTGCCCAAAATTTATCAGGAGAGTCAGCACAATCTTTAAGGAGATCGCGATGATATCTGCTTTTACATTTTTTAACAAGGCCAGAGACTCTGTTGCGTTGCCGTTTATAAGAAGACCAATCGTTTTCTTGATTAGTACGGCGGGCTTTTCTGAGCAAACCATCCCTGAGATTCATCTCTTTTTTGACATCCGGAGTCAGCCAAGGACATAGCCGGCCTTTGACCTTCTTTAAGATTAGAGGAGCGTGCTTGTCGATACACTGTTGCAGTATGTCACGAAAAGAGGCCCATGCCTCACTTATGCTGACAGATGAATAAACTTCTGCAAAATTCGCAGAATTTAACTCTTCGCAAAATAGCTTAGGATCATAGTTAGCAAAATTTCGGCAAGTAATGATTCGCGGATTGAACTTAGCATTGTTTAGCTTGCGAGCACATCCAATGAGCTCATGATCACTCAGGCCAGCTGGAATTACTTTCACAGAAGAGATGTTATGTGGTACGTTGCTGCAAATAACATCAATTAGCGTCTTGGACTCACGCGTAATTCTCGTGGGGGTGGTAATGAGTTGTTTCAGACCAAAATAGGTGAGAATGGATTTCATTTCTTTGTGATCCGAGGACACCAAAAAATTACAGTTAATGTCGCCTGAGAGAATACATTCCTTGTTTTCAGCTGATATTGTCGAAAGCATTGATTCAAATTTGCAATTAAAATTTGCGCAGAGATGTTTAGAAGAATCCGGAGGGCGGTAAATAATTCCAACTAGAAAACTTTTGGTTTTAGGAAATAAAATTTCAATCCAGATGCATTCAATATCCTCTTGCTCGAGATCCATACGTCTTTGAAAGGGAATAGATGAAGAAATATAAACACCAACACCTCCACCTTGACCAGAAGCCCTTGACTTTGCAATAAACGTGTAACCTTAAATTTGAACCTCGGCTTCGCTTTCGGTGGATAAATGTGTTTCACTGACCGAAAAGATGTGTATGTTCCTAACGCCATCCAGGATTTGACAGATGATACTTTGTTTGCCAATAAACCTCTAATATTTTGATGCAGAATTTTAAGGCCCTTTTTAGAGAGAAGCTCGCTAAGTTCAGGGATGACATATCGTTGAGCATCTTGTTGATCTTGGTCAGCTCCATCTTGGGTGTTGTTGTTAAACAGACAAGAGTTGCAGATGACTCCGCTATCATCGGAGCAGAAGCATTTCAGGTGAAACTTCAAATGACATTGCGAACAAGCCATCCTGCTTTGTCTTTTCTTCAAAGCTTTTAAGCACGAGCCACACCTGTCGATCGGTCCAGGACAAGTTTCGATATCGCCTGATAGGAGAAGCAGGAGCTGAATTAGCGAAGTTCTCGATGTTCGATGCCCAATTCCGTTTATCTGGCGGTAGGACCAAAGCGAAGAGTAGATAAAGGTTTCTTGCAAACCTTGGCTTTGCTCCATATCGTATAGCGCGTTTGAACTGCAGAAGGCTTGCTTTTTTATGTAGAAAATAGCAAAAGTGAACAGAGCGAAATAGCACACAACCGCTCGTAACGACGCCATGAGTTGTTACCATTTCCTGGCGCGGCAGGCGTTAGATGCAATATTTCCAAAGCCAATTCATTCCTTGTAATAAATGTTCAGGGGTATACAGTAAGGGCGGTTGTTTATAAGGCTTGGTCCACACTACACCGGAGAAATTTAAAAACGCAGCTATATTTATACGGTTTGGCCTACCGTCCACACTTATCCGTCACGGAAACGGAGCTTTTCGAGAACTCTCTTCAAGCCGGAGGAATTTGAAAACGCTGGCTTTGCGTTGTCGTATGGACGGAAAGCATTTTGGACTAAAATTTTCGAAAACGATGACCTTACGATAATCATGTGATTTTCCTGCATGAGTTTTCCTCAAACACAAATAGAAAATGAGCGGTGATTGTTGCATTTTCAAATTTCTCTGGCATGGCGTGGACAGGGCCTAAGACTGATATCGTTTTAATTTATGGAAAAAGGTGTAACCAGTAAGCCGCTCTTCTTCGATTTTATCATGTTGTAGAGTTTTAAAACACTGCTTGCTAACCGTTAGCTTAAGTGTTTTTATACATTCTTATTACTTATGGCTAACTTTATTTTATCACAATGAATTAAGAAATTTTTGTATTGCTCTTCGGTGTTGTTTTATTTTGGCCAGATATTTTTAAAACGACAATGAAATTTAGAAAGAAAACGATTTCGGATATGTGTTTACCCTTTCGAAGGAATATATGTAAATATCTAATGCGCAAGCATCACTTCAAGTGAACTGCGCAAGTTCTTACAAGAGCGCATAAATTTCTAGATCGTGATGGTTCTATTCTGGTCATTATCAAAGAACGCTGGGAAGGTCTCAGGGCTAGAGTTGTTTATATCCATGTAATCGTAAAGATGTAAGAGAATAGAGAAGAGTAGAGTTGTAAGCTGATTAAAGTAGTTGAAACCTCACAAGATCCGAAGTGATATTCAATTTTTGTAAAGGGAAACAGAGTTAATCCTTAGCAAAGTTTTCCTTTTACAACATATATGTTTTTTCTTTTTTCAATTGCTACATCTTTTCTGTTTTAATCTCTATTGGGATATCTGTTTCTCTTTAAGGTTTGCGAAGTTCAAGTTCACCCAACAGCATCGAGTTAAATAGTGAGTGTTGCTGTTCAGCGTTGAATGACTGACACTGAACAGTCCCGTTCAGACCTGAATTCTTTTCAGGCTTTAATTTCACAACGGCTTAAGTTGGGTGTATAACGGAGATGAGCAATCATGTCTTCATATCTTTCGCCGCAGTTCAAATATATGATCTTTCATATATTCATTTGCATTCTTCATCATCTACGGGTATATTACAAACTCACAATGTGACCAGCTCCCAGTTGGCTTGATAGCGGAGCTCCGGCGGCCCGAAGGGCCGCCAAGCGGAGCCCCATACTTATATGGGAAAGAAAAGGAAACCCATGAGTTGATTTTCTCATGGTTATCATGGCTAGCGATATTGCTCGTGGGCGCGTACGCACGACGACGACGACGACGACGACGACGACGACGACGGCGGCGACGGCGACGGCGACGGCGGAGTTGCCCAACATGGCGGCCATACTCCAAATAATAGGTTGACAGAGACATGCAGCCTTGGTTTACCGTGTACTTCCTTGATATTGGACATCCATGTTATGATCAATTGACACCTGTCAATACAAGGTATCCGCTGACCAGTATCACGTGACCATATCGCGGGCTCAGGTTTGCAGCTCCTCGAGGTCACGTGTTTTCTTGAAGTTGACCGCTGACCAAGCGCTTGTTATCGATTGGATCGCGGGCTCATATTGGGTTAGCTTGTTGGAAACAGGGCAGGATTGCTCGGAAGCCAGTTTACGCTAACCCAGGATTAAAAGTTAATCGAATTATAACTTTTTCTTCTATACAAATGTGTTTTGCTGTTTTGTTTTGTGTATATGGTGATCATTAAAACTCAAAACAGAAGGCCAAACAATATACAGAAACCTCACCGCAAAGTTACAAAACTCAAATCAAAATTCTACCTTTTTCTGGGTTAGCTTAATCGGGCTTTGAACAACCCGGCCCAGGAGCTACGCTTTTAGGCTGGCCTAAATCTGTATATTAGCTCAGTTGGTAGAGCAGTACATCGGTATCGCAGAGGTCATGGGTTCGAATCCCGTTCGGGCCTGAATTTTTTTCAGGCTTTAATTTGTATATAACTGCAATGATCAATCGTGTCTTCAGATCTTTCTCTGCAGTTCAAATATATGAACTTTTATTTATTCATATGCACTGAGGACACTCTCCACCTCCTTTATAAAGTCAGTGTTCATGGAGCTACAATAGTAAATGCAGCCGAGTTTTCAATGTATTTATTTTGTTATCGCTGCAATCCTACTGACAAAAGCACCGCCAATAAACAATACGTGGCTACCTTGATTGTGCTTTCTTTTTTAGTACAGTCCGGAACGTATCGACACTCACCGAAGGAGAAATACCGCGTGTTCGTATTAGAGAAGATTTGGTATCATAGATGTAGAGAGGATATGAATTCAGTTTTCTCTGACACCAGGTGAACTGTATGCAACCATTCCCGGGAGATCCAACTGACAAAGAACCATGTTGGATGATAGGAACAATAAAGCTGAGAAGAATTATTTTGTTAATGATTATTGCAACATAGCGGCGATGACGTCATTTGCAATATATCTATAGAGATGTTTGTATCATGCAGATGTCCGTAAAGAGAGGTTCGACTCACTGTGTTATAATTAAAGAATAATTTACTTTATAATAATGTTGCAAACTTAGATTACATATAGTGTGATGTGATGGTTACGTTTCATATATTGTTCCTATAGTTTTGTTACATAATATACCGATTTGTTTCGATTCTTCGGTGAGATTTGCGACTTACATCGTGAGAAGACGCACACGGCTTGTACTGTAAGTATCCCGGAGAGCTCCATACAATTCCTTATACTTTTAGTACAAGAAATTGTTAAGCATTATCTTAGGGCGCTCCAGGTTTCTTCACCCTATGATACCAACGAGGTGTTATAATCTGTTACGCCGACGATCGTCTGTCAGAAAAATATTAATTTTTGAAAGTAAACCAGAGACGAACAGCGGCGCACACCGGCTTACATGTGTCAACGAGCAATTAAATGCAGTGTGCTGTGTGAGTCATTCCTGACGCTCTACACTCTGGAATAAAAGCATTATTAGATCATGTCCAAAAGAACGTGAGCAGTGGGGAAAGACATGGAAGGAAAAAAGACGTGAGAGAGGAAGGGCAATGAATGTTGAAACTACGGCGAGGGCGGAAATCCTGATAAAACAAGTATTCGCGCTAATGATGTACGAATTACCAGAATTTAATGCACAACACGAAATCATCCTCTCCTTCTCTACTCAAACCAAGATTTACGATCTGAACTAAAAGATAACCAGGAGCCTACAAACGCATGCTCAAGTAAAGAGACGCGCAAGGGCCGACTAACATTTCTTGCTTACTCCATCAAAGTCATCACGATCAACGCTGAGCTTGCATTGAGATGCTTGTCCGGAAGTAAAGGGACGTTTGATTCATCAATCTAAAACAGATCTTGGAATTAAGCCGAAATGATCTGGGAGCGAACTAAACTTAACAATTTTCTAAAAAATAACGCATCACACTCTTTCTTTTTTTCATAAGAATATTGTTTTTCCGGCCCAGGCTGAATACTCCTATTTTTCTGCTGATTTTAGGCTGAAAATATTATTGTAATATTCTTAACTTATGACATTTACGTATCAATTACAAGTGCTCCATTGCTGTTCATTGCAATCAGTACGGTCAAAATGTCATGTCATACGACAAGAAAGAATTTATCATGAAAAATTTTGCGGTTTAGCTCATGTCTTTTGCATTGTACATATTTTTTACTGCGCAAACACGTTACATGTACCGCTCATCATTAAACATTTGGCTATCGCTAGTGAAGAGTGTTTCGTTTGTTGGCTAGTTTTGCCGTTTAGAGAAAGGAATAATTTTATACAGTTAAGTAAAAACATCATTGTATTGTTTTTACAGATTTTCAACGCATGAAATTGTATTATTTTCACAATTTCAGCCTAAGGTTTATTCTTAAAATATTCTTTAAATTTCGCAAATTTCAGCCTCGATATTCTTATAAAATATATTCTTTAAAAAAGAAAGAGTGTATATGCACTACTTGATGAATTTCATTTATAGTCACAAACACCTTTATCTTGATTGTAAATAAATAATCTCTAATTTATCTGTAAATGTATCTTTATTTGAGTCTCCACAATTAGTTATCTAAGCTTAATACTCCGAACAGTCTTTTTGCCGTCCGCCATTGAGAAGAAATGTCACACAATTACATAGCCGTGGGGAAAGTTAGGGCCCGGGGTGAGGAATCACTTAGTACACAAAGCAAAGTTTGTCAGTGCTTTAAGTGACCTCGCACGGCTACCAATGACTTCAAGGTGTTTGCACGCGCTGCGAAAACAGACCTTAAAATTTCGAAAGTAACGACCGAGTGTGGTGAAACCCTCCCACATCCCCAGAAAATAGTGGAATCAAGGATCAAAAGTATAATTTATTCTTCCTATCAATTAAGAGCGGCAAACTGATGACGATACAACAAGGGAAGGTACAGTGTAACGCATACTATGAACATTAAGAAACGTCATGTTGCGCAGTGTTAAAACAAAACCCGTAATATTTTTCTCAAGTAACAGGAACTAACAGAAACTTCTCTTCAAATTATAATTACTTCAATCAACAACTTCGTCACATTACTAAAAGGACGGCGTTAAAAGGAACGTTTCTTGAAATCAAAATTGAAAACTCAACCAGCACACCGAGATATATTTAAGGGCCTGTTTACAGGGAGAGAGGTCTACTCTAGCAAGCGTGTTAACCCTAGCTGGAGGGCAAAAGATAGCCCGGGTTTACAAGCAAAATTTTGGTGTAACCCTACAACCCGAGCGCGGGACAACTTAATGCGCGGTTACACTCAAAGGGTCTGGAAACAAGTAGAAAGTTAACCCAGGTAGGCGGGTTAACCCTACCTGGAGTGTTTACAAGGGAAAAAGTTAGCCCGCCTGCCAGGGTAACCCTAGCACGCAGCTAGGGTAAACCGCCTACTCGTTTAACCCTAGCTAGCTGCCTTGTAAAGACGACGAAGAAAACAAGAGAAAATGTGTGAGTGCTAGGGTAACCCTCTCTCCTTGTAAACAGGCCCTAAGAATGGTCTACCTGATGAAGAGCCCACCCAAAAGGCAGCAACCACGACAGCGACATAAATTTGAACTGGAACACGAAGGATTTCATCTCATGTTTTAAAAAACTGTTTTCACGAGTTTAATACACCCGTAGAGAAATACATGCTGCCCTGTTCCCATACCTTTTGGAAAAAGCCCCAAGGTAGCAGCGAGTTTCGTCTAACTTAAGTAGAAAAAGAATCGCCTTTGAACACAGCCTCAAAGTTACTTAGCCTCAGATGTAATGAAGGATCGGCGGTACAGTGGCGCGAGTGGTGTGTAATTCTTATGAAAAATGCTAAAAGCTGCCTCTAAGACCGTGGGTTTTTATCAGAGTCAGAGCAGCTCAAAGACCGTCTTTGAGACCTTGCCTTGCCGATTTTGAGACAGTTAAAATTCTAACAAAGCACCTCAGTGCTTAAAATAACGCGCAGAGATCCACTTGTTTTTCAATTGTTTGTTTGTCTTTGCTGGGCGTAATTTACTCAAGGCCTTTAATGGACAGAATTTACCCATTAATGGACAACAACAACAACAATCTTTTATTTAAACATGACTTTTGTTTAAAGCTAGACTGTTCAGGGCCCTCTATTTTCTGGTATAATGATCATCCTTATGGCTTTTTTATAGCTTTTTAAAAATTTATCATTACCATTATTGTTGTACATGTAGTATTTGCCATTACAATTTGCCATTACATTGTAATAAAAAAAATATAAATATTTTTTTTCGATTGGTTGTGTAACGATATGATGATGATGGTTTATTCCCCACTTTACATTAGCTTTAATAGACTATAATACGACCTCATTTTCTGCATTCATCAGATAAGTTGTTTTTGAGTATAACTTTTTTCAGTACGTGACTTCAGTGTTATGGCTGTTAAAAACTTAAGAGAAGGGGTCAACATTTCACGATGAAATATTCAATAAGAGTAATAAATATCAGTATACTTGCTTGTCATACGCACTGATATAAATATTTCACGGTTACAGTTTACTACCTTTAGGTGAGACAAATTGATATTGTAACAGCTGAACAATGTTATTGCTGGCATGACATTAGAATATCTCAGTTACACTACACTCATGGGTGTGCCACCTAAAGTGTAGCCTAATAATGTTATTGCTGGCATGACATTAGAATCTCTTCGTTACACTACACTCATGGGTGTGCCACCTAAAGTGTAGCCTATTAATGTTACTGCTGGCATGACATTAGAATCTCTCGCTTACACTACACTCATGGGTGTGCCACCTAAAGTGTAGCCTATTAATGTTATTGTTGGCAAGACATTACAATCTCTTGGTTACACTACACTCATGGGTGTGTCACCTAAAGTGTAGCCTATTAATGTTATTGCTGGCATGACATTAGAATCTCTTCGTTACACTACACTCATGGGTGTGTCACCTAAAGTGTAGCCTATAAATGTTATTGCTGGCATGAAATTAGAATCTCTTGGTTACACTACACTCATGGGTGTGCCACCCAAAAGTGTAGCCTATTAAAGTTATTGCTGGCATGACATTAGAATCTCTCGGTTACACTACACTCATGGGTGTGCCACCTAAAGTGTAGCCTATTAATGTTACTGCTGGCATGACATTAGAATCTCTTCGTTACACTACACTCATGGGTGTGCCACCTAAAGTGTAGCCTATTAATGTTATTGTTGGCAAGACATTACAATCTCTTGGTTACACTACACTCATGGGTGTGTCACCTAAAGTGTAGCCTATTAATGTTATTGCTGGCATGACATTAGAATCTCTTCGTTACACTACACTCATGGGTGTGTCACCTAAAGTGTAGCCTATAAATGTTATTGCTGGCATGAAATTAGAATCTCTTGGTTACACTACACTCATGGGTGTGCCACCCAAAAGTGTAGCCTATTAAAGTTATTGCTGGCATGACATTAGAATCTCTCGGTTACACTACACTCATGGGTGTGCCACCTAAAGTGTAGCCTATTAATGTTACTGCTGGCATGACATTAGAATCTCTTCGTTACACTACACTCATGGGTGTGCCACCTAAAGTGTAGCCTATTAATGTTATTGTTGGCAAGACATTACAATCTCTTGGTTACACTACACTCATGGGTGTGTCACCTAAAGTGTAGCCTATTAATGTTATTGCTGGCATGACATTAGAATCTCTTCGTTACACTACACTCATGGGTGTGTCACCTAAAGTGTAGCCTATAAATGTTATTGCTGGCATGAAATTAGAATCTCTTGGTTACACTACACTCATGGGTGTGCCACCCAAAAGTGTAGCCTATTAAAGTTATTGCTGGCATGACATTAGAATCTCTCGGTTACACTACACTCATGGGTGTGCCACCTAAAGTGTAGCCTATTAATGTTACTGCTGGCATGACATTAGAATCTCTTCGTTACACTACACTCATGGGTGTGCCACCTAAAGTGTAGCCTATTAATGTTATTGTTGGCAAGACATTACAATCTCTTGGTTACACTACACTCATGGGTGTGTCACCTAAAGTGTAGCCTATTAATGTTATTGCTGGCATGACATTAGAATCTCTTCGTTACACTACACTCATGGGTGTGTCACCTAAAGTGTAGCCTATAAATGTTATTGCTGGCATGAAATTAGAATCTCTTGGTTACACTACACTCATGGGTGTGCCACCCAAAAGTGTAGCCTATTAAAGTTATTGCTGGCATGACATTAGAATCTCTCGGTTACACTACACTCATGGGTGTGCCACCTAAAGTGTAGCTGAACAATGTTATTGCTGGCATGACATTAGAATCTCTTGGTTACACTACATTCATGGGTGTGCCACCTAAAGTGTAGCCTAATAACGTTATTGCTGGCATGACATTAGAATCTCTTGGTTACACTACACTCATGGGTGTGTCACCTAAAGTGTAGCCTAATAATGTTATTGCTGGCATGACATTAGAATCTCCTGGTTACACTACACTCATGGGTGTGCCACCTAAAGTGTAGCCTATTAATGTTATTGCTGGCATGACAATAGAATCTCTTCGTTACACTACACTCATGGGTGTGCCACCTAAAGTGTAGCCTATTAATGTTATTGCTCACATGACATTAGAATCTCTCGCTTACACTACACTCATGGGTGTGCCACCTAAAGTGTAGCCTAATAATGTTATTGCTGGCATGACATTAGAATCTCTTGGTTACACTACGCTCATGGGTGTGCCACCTAAAGTGTAGCCTAATAATGTTATTGCTGGCATGACATTAGAATCTCTCGGTTACACTACACTCATGGGTGTGCCACCTAAAGTGTAGCGTAATAATGTTATTGCTGGCATGACATTAGAATCTCCTGGTTACACTATGCTCATGGGTGTGCCACCTAACGTGTAGCCTATTAATGTTATTGCTGGCATGACATTAGAATCTCTCGGTTACACTACACTCATGGGTGTGCCACCTAAAGTGTAGCCTATTAATGTTACTGCTGGCATGACATTAGAATCTCTTCGTTACACTACACTCATGGGTGTGTCACCTAAAGTGTAACCTAATAATGTTATTGCTGGCATGACATTAGAATCTCTTGGTTACACTACGTTCATGGGTGTGCCACCTAAAGTGTAGCCTATTAATGTTACTGCTGGCATGACATTAGAATCTCTTGGTTACACTACACTCATGGGTGTGCCACCTAAAGTGTAGCCTATTAATGTTACTGCTGGCATGACATTAGAATCTCTCGCTTACACTACACTCATGGGTGTGCCACCTAAAGTGTAGCCTATTAATTTTACTGCTGGCATGACATTAGAATCTCTTGGTTACACTACGCTCATGGGTGTGCCACCTAAAGTGCAGCCTATTAATGTTACTGCTGGCATGACATTAGAATCTCTTGGTTACACTACACTCGAGGGTGTGCCACCTAAAGTGTAGCCTATTAATGTTACTGCTGGCATGACATTAGAATCTCTCGCTTACACTACACTCATGGGTGTGCCACCTTAAGTGTAGCCTAATAATGTTATTGCTGGCATGACATTAGACTCTCTTGGTTACACTATACTCATGGGTGTGCCACCTAAAGTGTAGCCTATTAATGTTATTGCTGGCATGACATTATAATCTCTCGGTTACACTACACTTCTGGGTGTGCCACCTTAAAGTGTAGCCTGATAATGTTATTGCCACCTTAAAAACATTATTATTTAATTTTTTCTAGTTTGGTTGTTTTTTGGTTATCTTTTGGTCATCATCTTAATTCAACTTACAATGTTTTTATTAGAGCACATGTGTACATGAAGACAGGGCTGATACATGGTTACTCCATTTTAAATCAGATTTTTTGCTGTGTTTAAATCTGTGTAAGGTCCTCGACAGCTTTTCCATGAAAAGTGCTTCACATGAATGCCTTCAATTTTGTTAGGAATTTCCTGTTCAGCTGGACACCTATAAATGTATTAAGATGTCTGCCAGTTAGCAACCACATAGCAAATTGAATAGTGTGAATAATACTATACATTAACACATAACCATTATTGTCCATTTTTGACGCCTGACTCAACAGACTTATTAAGTTTATGGTTAGTGATAAACCAATCATAATATGGGCTGCTGATAAAAATCAATTATAACATTTGAGTAAGTGCTGCATTATTATATATAGAATATTGTCTGTTTTTAACCTGGTAAAAAGTGGCGAGATCAAATCCAAAGGAACCCCGGAAAACATAATTATGAAAGAGAGATTTTCATGGTTTTTTCACGCTATTTAAATTTGGGAGGGCAAACAGGGCAAAAACTGCAGTAAATGTATGGGGAAAATAGAGAATCTTACGACTAACAACCTGAAATATTTTTCAGTAAATTAAAAACAAAGGTTAGAAGGTAAAACAATTTGTAGATCATATGATAAGTGGGAAGTTGCCTCGCTAGAAAAGCCATAATTAAGTTTTTCATTTATCAATAGTCTGAAAAATAGTGTGAGTTGCAATTCGCAAGAAAATTTAGAAACATTTGTATACAAAATTTAAAAGTGCCTATCCTTGCCTCACAGGAAATCTATTTTCATCACATTTGACTAAGGAAACCCTTTAGATCTGCTGTGTATCTGTTCCTTGTAACGCATAAAACATTCAGGAAGTCAATGACTCTCAACTTATTAGGTAGCAAACTTTAAACTGTTCCCGTACATTTACTGCAATTTTTACTGTGTTTGCCCCTCAAATTAAACAAGGAGGCCTCTTAACATGATCATTGTCTTCATCAACATGATTTATTTTAGGGAACCAACCACATTGATTATTTTCATCAGGAGACTAAAATCTTGGACAGAATAAAATGAGAAATAAAACCACCTATCCACCCGAATCAATGATAAATTCGCATTTTTCCATCATGAAAATGGGGGGAGTGGTGGTCTTAATTTTTCATTTATTTTGCCCTTGATTGCACTCAATATAACAATTTCTAAAATGACTGTCATTGCGGTCCACGATACCATCCCGTCCTTTCAATCAAAAGAAAATACATGTTAGCTGACCAAAGCTGACCTCTGACCCTACTCCAGCAAAATCAACCCAGGCCCCCCATTGGCAAAAAAGTAACTTAGGTGCCTCAAGCGGGAAAATAAACTGAATTTGAGCTCTCGAAAACACAAGGTCAGCATTGGTCATGTTGTAGCGGCCTTTGCCAATCAAAGTGCCACTAAAAGTGAAGTTATTACGGTATTTCCCCTCCAGCTAAACTCAAAAAACATTGTTCGCAAACTTACCCCTGTTTTTGACCATGTCCTTTTCGAACTGTGAGCAAATTAAATCCAGGTCTTTCAGGGTATTCTTTTGAAGTGCGCTCTTGGCAAGATGTTGGCGTGACAACATGGCCAGCTAACCAAATGAAGAAGCCACCACTTTAATTCCAAAGCTTTGCCACGATAACTGGAGCAATCGGCAAGGCAGGATCCAATTTCCACTCGCGCAAATTCGTCTGAAAACTTGCTACCACCGCTCTTTTCTTAAAAAAAATCTTTATCGGACTTATGATGCAATCACGTTCGTTTAGGACACACCGAGTTTTTTTCGAAGTAAGATCTGGATTGATGCCGCGAGCGAAGAGATAAAATCCCTTCCTTGACACAGTCTTCGATCGAAGGTCAACCGTGAACTCGCTTTAAGGTCGAGGCTGCAGGTCACGAGGTGAAATGTAAAACCTCTTTCTCCGTCACGGGAAACCATGCTTAGTTAAAATAACAACACTTTCCAGATGCCGAAGATACGTGAGATGACAGTCGCTGAAACCGCTTTAACAAGATTATAACGCCTGCAACAACCGCAAAACAAAAATCTCCGCGGGAGGACATACTTATAGTAGACATCAATTGTGTCTTCTCATGTTTGCAAGCAACAGCAGGGAATCACGACAAAGCAAAAACACAAGAACACACCAATTAGTCATTAAGTCACGCTGTCAGCGAGACCTTGCGTGACTCTTTAGCCGTTAGTGGCGCCTTTCTCCAGGGTACTGGAAAGATTGCATGACGAACCTAACGAAAGCCTGCGGCATCAGCTCTGGGCACGAGAATGCAATTACAAGAGATGGCTGTGAAAAACATTGCCTAGTGTATAAAAATGTTTGCATGGAAAGTGGCCCTACTACAATCCAAATTTTTGAGAAATTATAATCGATTACAGGTAGCCACGTAGCCACGCAGTAATGTAATGTGACTATTTCTCGTTCTAAAAACGTGAAAAAAAGTTAGACTGTGCACAAACTATCCAGGTTTTCAAGGAGTACAACTTCGAGTGGCCTGGTATTCTGCAGTTACGAGGGCAAATAAAGGGTTCGGAAAGTTTCGTCCCAAAACCTTTGTCCGAGAAATATTGATCCCCACGAAAACAATACACCAGACTTTCCATTAGTGACGAGAAAATGTTGTTGCTTACCGGGTAAATTGGGAAGGAATATTACACCCGTTTTCAATGTTACGTACATAGGCGACATTTTTCGACCATCTTTCGACATGCTATGCGAACGGCTGAAATAGCATTTGACTGTGAAACTGGCAATTTTTTATACGGTTTTTTTTGGGAAGTAATGACAAATAAATGATAATTATTGATCTCAAATGGCTGAAGAAGAATGTGGACATATCAAATTTCTGGATTTACGGGATAAATCAAACGATTTGAGTGACGGTTGATTGGCTTTGAATAGTGACTTCCGGCAAAATTGGGTGGCTACTGCTTTTAATATTCGAATCATGTAAATATTCAGAACAGTCGATTTGTCTGTCACAGAAAGACTTCTTAATACTCTTAGCCTTAGTTTGATGTCAAGTAAATCCATCTTTCATAACTAAAAGTCGAGTTCAACCGTAAAAGAAGTCAGTTGTGCTTACATTTCTGACGTAGGCCAGGTTACATAGCATGTAAAGAGATGTCATGTGGAAAGATTTCGCCTATGACCGTAACACTGAAAGCGGGCAGGTGTAAAAAGTCGTAACTCTTAGTTTACACGATCAACGGAATTCCCGCCATTTTGTTAAATTTGGGGCCTGGTGCTCAGCCAAAATTCGCGCACGCTTATTACGTTTTTCCACTATGAAATTAACGGCTGCAAAAGAGGACAACCCGGTTTCCAGGGTCCCTCTTCTTTTCTCCTCACCGGAAGAAGAGAGACCTTGGGAAAGAAGTTTTGAGAGAGACTTATTACTTCCGTGTCCCTTGACGGTTGAATCATATTTTAATTGGAATATCGGAGTTGACGTTTAGGCCTTACTTGAGTACACCGAATATTACTTCAAAAACCATGTGTCTATTCAAAGAAACCTGGAAAACGGTAAGACCCACCAATAAAGAAAGAAACATGTTTATGTTAAGCTAAACGATCTTTTTCAGTAATGTGACTTTCTTTTGCTTGACGGGAGGGTTGCAGAATTTATTGCTCAATTAACACGCTCACTATTCCCGTAATTTTAAGTCTGAACCAGAACGAAAGAAAAATCTATTCTGTACTCTTTTCCTGTTGATTAATTTTTAAGGGTTCGATTTTCAAATTTTCACCCCACCACCACCCCTGTGGGCAAACTAGAGTGCGTGATGAATTCTTGCTGAGTAATTTACATTCAAATTGTCTTAAAATACCGCAGGTTAAATCTACACCCGTCTAATCACGAATGCGACAAGGCGACTTGAGAGATCGAAACTAAACCTTCCTTCATCAGTTTTCAGAGTGAGGATTTCACAACAGAAACCATGTCTGTCGTCAAGGAAAACTGGCAAACTACAAGACCCACCATCAGAGAAAGAAGCAAGTTTATGTTCAACAATGATCTCTACAGCGATGTGAAGTTTGTTGTACAAAAGGCCGCTCAAGGGGAAAGTGAAAGTAAACAAGCGATTCCTGCTCACAAGTTTGTGCTGTCGATTAGCAGTCCTGTGTTTGAAGCCATGTTTTACGGTGAGCTGGCGGAGACTACAGACTCTATTGAACTGCCTGACTGTGAGTACGACAGTCTGTTGGAGTTGTTTCGTTACATGTACAGCGATGAAGTGATCTTGAGCGGAAGTAATGTGATGGGAGTGTTGTATTTGGCGAAGAAATACACGATGCCTTCACTGGCGGACAAATGCACCGAATGTCTGGAAGAAAAGTTAGATCCATCAAACGTTTTCAGTATCCTACCATCTGCTCAGAAATATGAAGAGAAAAGCCTGGTGGATCGATGCTGGAAAGTGATCGATGAACAGACTGAAGAGGCTGTGAAATCAAATGGATTTGCGACGATTGAGAGATCTCTACTTGAGGCAGTAGTTGAAAGAGATACCTTGCGCATTTCTGAGGTGGAATTATTCAAGGTAATCATGCAATGGTCGTCAAAGGAATCGGAAAAGCAGGGTTTAGTAGCAGAAGGACAAGTAAAGAGAAGAATTCTCGGAGAGAAGATCGTGAAGGGAATACGTTTCCCTGTGATGACGCTTGAAGAATTTGCCAGTGTGGTCCTTGACAGCAAAATACTCACTCTTGATGAGATCACTGACATGTTCAAATGGTTTGGAGTAAAAGGCGCTCAAGTTGGATTTCCGGTATCGAAGAGAGGTGCTAGTTCCAGCCTTGAAAGATGTTTCAGATTTGGCTCAGTGGTGCCAGGTTGGGGTAATAATATTAGTACGTTAATTTTCTCTGTTAACAAAAGCATACTGTTGCACGGGGTCTACTTGTTTGGTAGTGAGGGTAGTGATTACTCAGTAAGTCTTACGTTATATCAATTTCAGTATTCTATTTTCGCTACTGTTGTATCTACTAAAGGTACATTGTCATCTTTGCGCAACAAAGCAAAGAATTATTGGGGCTTTGATGTTTTGTTTGACTCCCCTGTTTCTATGATTAAAGGCGACAGGTATGCTATTGAGGTTGCCATAAGTGGTCCTGACTCTTTTGGTGGAAGGTATGGTGATAGGCATGTTGAGGATGCAGGGGTTACATTTAAATTTCAAGATTGGTTAGGTCCAACTGGAGTAAAACAGGGACAACTTCCTGAAATTATCTTTAGCCTAAAAGAGTAAATGTTACAACAATGGGGCATTGCGTTTGTTTTTCTATCATTTTCTAGAAATAAAGAGGATTAGGAGTAAAAAGTACAATTATTTTTTCGCCACAATTTCTACAACATTTCCGTCTTTAGTTGTCATGGTAAGTTTATTTAAATGGCTTCAACGTGCCTTAGGACAAAGATTATCTAGAACTCTCTGTCTTAAGTTCGTAACGTAAGGTATTTCCCAAGCATATATATTAAAAAAAAAAAAAAGTATTGTAATCAGTTTGGTATGACCGTGACTTGTCACAGGACCATTCTCAAGTTTGAGGTCACAATGAAACTTGTACCTCAATAATAAAACTTTTATTTTTGCCCCACCCCCTTCTGCCTTTACACTTCAGTTTGTACCCGGTGTAGTTTTGTCGTCTTCGACTCTTCCCACTCATCACTGCATTGCGGTGAATGAACACTGCATATAACAGGGGACGAGAGAGATAAAAAATAGGCAAACCGAAAACCCAAAAATCAGGCAAATAGTTATTAAATAAATTATTTCTCAAGCATAGCAAGTGGTCGGAAATCGTCGGAAATTTAAAGTCGTCAAAAATTCGTTATCAATATGTTTATATAATAAAAAAATAATACATGGTTGCTTGTGAATATGGCACATCTCTTCTAGTGTTGAACTTTATATCTCACTCGTTTGCTGCGCTCACTCGTGAGATATCGAGTTGAACACTCGAAGAGATATTCCATGTGTACGTGCGCCCATGGTTTATCCTCTATATATTTTACATTTTTTTTATTGGTATATTTCTCTCTAGACATTGTATGGTAACTCCATTTTCAAACTCAAAAAAGTGTGTTTTTTATTTACATCTTACAACAAACGGTTCTATAGTATTCTTTGAAGTAGTTGTGAAGAAACTTTAAGAGAGAATTTGTACATCATGCGGCTACAATTCTTTAGAAAACCTTTTGTTGTATTTTCCAGGCATATTGCATCGACTTCGGACGCTTTACCTTTCTTTTCCCACAAGGTTTCTTTTTGTACTTAGCATCTTAGTTTTATATCATTTATCTTGACACTAAAGGCCCGAAGCTAGCACATAATAGTTTGGTCAACTAATGAGCCTGTGGCCCTCTGAATAAAGAACGATTAAAACTTAATAAAAAGCCTAATTATTTAAAAACCTAATTAAGTATTATCGCGATTTTTGATTTCCTTTTTGTAACATTTTTTAACGTTTCGTGAGGTTTCCTGTTTATATCATTTGCCCTTAAAGTGCGACTTTGACTAATATTGCACTACCATTAGAACAGAAATTTGTTCAAAACCCCAATCCACCGTAGGAAAAAAGATGGCGGATGTATATTTTACCACAAGGCCTTGCGAACCTAACACAGCCAAAAGGGTCAAAGAAAACCAAATTTTTACAATATACGTCCCTGTACTAAGTACATTAAGTATCCTAGGTTTGAAGATTGTTTAACGTTTCTGTGCGTTTTTATGAACGTTGTTTAGGTTTTCGTGCGCTAAGAACTATGAGTAAATGTACCAGTCGTCATCTTTTTTCCTACGGAGGATTCAGTTCTAATCCCAACTAATAAACGTTTACCGGCTCCTGTGCAACTGGCATTTGGATGAAGCAGATTTGATGGCTCAGAAATAAGATAATAGCGTAAAGTTTTGAATTTCGATTCTACGACCCAATGCCTCGCGTTTTTTTGCTAATATTGTCTTTCTCCATAAGACTTATCCCAGTCCTCTAGTCGCAACTTCAAGCCTGGCGCGCAAAACCTGGGGAGAAGTCATGACTCCTCAGGGAGGCAGGGGTGTATGGCGAATGCACGACTGAGATGTAGAGGGACGCTTTACTCACCTTGCACTTACCCCGGGCAGTAACTGTGACTCAACATACGATGAGTTATATTTACTTTTGTGTACTTCCTAGTTTGTAGCTGAATGAATGTTTAATAACTTAACGAAGATTCTAGTCAGTATTCACTTGACTGGGTTATCGATGCTGATAACAATGGGGTGACAGATCAACACGACTCTTATCTACGCATAATTAGCCGGCCAATTTAGAGCTTTGCTCGAGCGAGTGTACCTTTCAGGGAACTTTCCCTTCAGTATGAAAAAGTAGAGGGAACAATCTTTGAATATTTTGCTAAGAAATATTTGATCTTGGATTTAACTACCGTTTTTACTTTTTTATTATTATTATTTTTTTGTTTGAATTTTGATCTCGTTTAACATTTTTTGCATCACACTTGTACCTAAAGATCATTTTACGCTGTGGCAGTTAATAGGAGGACTTTTAACCAGAGTAGGGCCGTATGACTGTGGTTTAGCAACCATTTTGCATGGTTTCCGCTGTTGTTGTTTCTAGGGTCTAAGACTTTTCCATGTGCTAGTTTCTGATCCTGAGGGGGTGAGCCCATCGTGCCCGTTCGTGTACACAATCGCAGTACCGTATTTCGTGAATTTTTTCCGCTCGCTGAGTTATCCTTATAATAAAGCCCCGTATCGAATAAGGATTAAGCAAAATTCAAATATGAACGGAAGTGCAAGCGTTCAATGACACGCTGAAATTCAAACCAAACAGAATGCATGATCACTAAACACTGAATCGGAATCGGGTCAAACCAAAAACACAACAATACCGATGAATCAAGCAGGTCACTCTCTGCCAGACCTTGCGTGACTCTTAATTTTCCACGGTACTGGAAAGATCGCATGACAAACCCCATGAAAGTCTGCGGCGGCATTAGCTCGGGGCACGAGAATGTAATTACAAGAGATAGCTATGAAAAACATTGCTTGGTGTATGGACTTGTTTGCATGAAAAGTGGACCAACTACAATCCAATATTTTTTAAACGTAAAATCAATTTACGATTTAAATCTTAAATTGTAATAAATTAGTTGTTAGTCTACTACGTAATCGTCGCTCGACCCAAATAACGGCTGCAAAGCTACAAAGGAGAACAACCTGTTTTCCAGGGTCTCGCTTCTTTTCCCCTGGCAAACCTGGAGAAGAGGTTTTGAAGGAGACTAGTTAGCTCTAGAGAATTGAAAGAAACAAGTTTATGTTCAACAACGATCTGTTTTAGCGTTGTTAAGTCTGGCGGCTTAACGGGAGGGTTGCAGAATTTTTTGCACAACACACTGACCGGCTATGCCCGTAAATTTAAGCTTGAACCAGAAGAATAAAAGAAAGATCTATCTCCTGGTCTTTTCTTGCTGATTCTTTATAGGTTCGATTTTCAAATTTTCCCCCCACCACCACCCCCGTGCTCAAGGTCACGCAAACTCGATCTACGTGATGAATTCTTGTTAGGTAATTTTATATTCAAATTGCCTTAAAATACCGCAGGCTATATTTGATAACACCCGTCTTATCATCTTATCACGAATACGACAAGGCAACTTGAGAAATCGAAACTGAAACTTCTTTCATCAGTCTTCAAAGTAAGGATTTCGCAAAAGAAACCATGTCTGTCGTCAAGGAAAACTGGCAAACTACAAGACCCACCATCAGAGAAAGAAGCAAGTTTATGTTCAACAATGATCTCTTCAGCGATGTGAAGTTTGTTGTGCAAAAGGCCGATCAAGGCGAAAGTGAAAGTAAACAAGTGATTCCTGCTCACAAGTTTGTGTTGTCGATTAGCAGTCCTGTGTTTGAAGCCATGTTTTACGGTGAGCTGGCGGAGACTACAAACTCTATTGAACTGCCTGACTGTGAGTACGGCGTCGACAAAACCTGGATCGGACCGGACCGGATCACGGATCGGATCACGGACCGGATCACGGATCGGATCACGGATCGGATCACGGATCGGATCACGGATCGGATCAAGGAAAAAAATCCAAAATTTTGTTGAGCAAATTGCACTAGAGTGACTACTGTGAGCAGAACGTTTTATTTAATTCAGGTGTGATATTCCTTTATTCTTTTATAATATCAAGCCAACTGGGAGCTGGTCACAGATCAATTTTTTTCAGGCTGTTGGGTTTTGATTGCGATGATCAATCATGTCTTCATATCCTTCTCCGCAGTTCAGATAAATGATATTTCGTGTAATCACTTGCATCAAAGGTAAACTGTCATAAAACGAGTCAGTATGGTAATAATAGGACGAACGTATGAATAGAAACACAAAAACTAAAAACACTAAAAAATTAAACACCTGATGATTTCAAACAATTTGTATTTCAAGGAAATATAGCTGTTTTTCAAAAAATTCTAGGAATAACATCGATAGTGTGAACGATAACGCAACCCGAGAATAAACAACATTTTAGGAGTTACGTCACGATTTTTAGAGTTATTTTTAGGGTTGTAAAGAGCTGCCTTTAAATAGAATAAAACCTTAAAATGATCGTGTTCTAGGATAGAAAACACTTAAGAGGCAAGAACAAATCAAAACGGAATGAGGATCGTTAATGATGGCAAAGATTAACGGGGATTGCAAATGACGAACTTGAAAAACTAGGCTAGTTTTTTCAAGATGTGCAAATCGTGACTTAGCTCCTTCAAAGCAAGTCATGTCCTTAAGCTTTCGCACGTAAGTTTTCTCATTAACTGTATTGTGTGTAACGCCAACTGTAACGCTCACATCTGACACGAAAATGTAGCCGAGAATTAGCCACTGAAAACAATTTCAAAAACGAGAATGGGAGGTTCACGCAAGCTTCGAGCCAACTAACGTTCAAATATAACTACATCTGCCTGTTCATTACAATTTAAATTCGTCGTGAATTAGGCCCTTATGTGGCTTTTTAAATGACCTCTTGTCATTCTCTGTAATTAACATGTCATTGCGTCAAATTCGGGATTCTTATTTTCATTTAACATATTTTAGTTTTCCACTTTTATTTTTTATTTATTATTATCTTATAAACGGTTTGATTTTTGTTTTTGATTTTTTTTTTCTTTAAAACTTTGTTGTTTTTTTTTTTTCTGTGATCCGATCCGTGATCCGATCCGTGATCCGGTCCGTGATCCGGTCCATGATCCGATCCGGTCCGATCCAGATTTTGTCGACGCCGCTGTGAGTACGACAGTCTGTTGGAGTTGTTTCGTTACATGTACAGCGATGAAGTGATCTTGAGCGGAAGTAATGTGATGGGAGTGTTGTATTTGGCCAAGAAATACATGGTGCCTTCACTAGCTGACAAATGCGCCGAATATCTGGAAGAAAACTTAGATCCATCAAATGTTTTCAGCATCCTTTCCTCTGCTCAGAAGTACGAAGCGAAAAATCTGGTGGATCAATGCTGGAAAGTTATTGACAAACAGGCAGAAGAGGCAGTGAAATCAGATGCATTTGTGACAATTGAGAGGTCCTTACTTGAGGCAGTAGTTGAAAGAGATACCTTGCGCATTTCTGAGGTGGAATTATTCAAGGTAGTCATGCAATGGGCGACAAAGGAATCGGAAAAGCAGGGTTTAGTAGCGGATGGTCAAGTAAAAAGAAGAATTCTCAGAGAGAAGATCGTGAAGGGAATACGTTTCCCAGTGATGAAGAATGAAGAATTTGCCAGTGTGGTCCTTGACAGCAAAATACTCACTCTAGATGAGGTCACTGACATTGTCAAATGGTTTGCAGTAAAAGGCACTCAAGTTGGATTTCCGGTATCGAAGAGAGGTGCTAGTTCCGGCCTTGAGCGATGTTTCAGATTTGGCTCAGTGGTGCTAGGCTGGAGTAATGATGGTATTAATAGGTTAATATTCTCTGTAAACAAAAACATACTGTTGCACGGGGTCTACTTGTTTGGTAGTGAGGGTAGTGATTACTCTGTAAGTCTTACGTTATATCAATTTCAGTATTCTATTTTCGCTACTGTTGTATCTACTAAAGGTACATTTTCATCTTTACACAACAAATCAAAGAATTATTGGGGCTTTGATGTTTTGTTTGACTCTCCTCTTTCTATAATCAAAGGTACCAGGTATGGTATTACTGCTTCCTTAAGAGGTCCTGACTCTTTTGGCGGAAGGAATGGTAATAGCCATGTTGAGAGTTCAGGGGTTACATTTACGTTTGAAAATTGGACTGGTACAACTGGAGTAAAACAGGGACAACTTCCTGAATTTATCTTTAGCCTACAAGAGTAAATATTACGACAATGAGGCAGTGCGTTTGTTTTTCTTTCTTTTTCTATAAATAAACAGGAACGAGAGTAAAAAGTACAATTAATTTTTCGCTACCACTTCTACAACATTTTTGCTTTAGTTATCATTGTTACGCTAAATAACAGCTTTGTTTGCATAGGTAATCGTATGAATGCAGGCTCAATTATGTATTTACACTACGAGTGATATTTAAATATTCTCTTAAACTTGCACGAGCCTTTAGGTGAATGCAAGTTGAAAGAATTTTCAAATAGTACGAGTGGTGTAAATCCTTAAAGGAGCTCAGTCACGATTTGCACAATTTGAAAAGTGTGGTCTAAATTTGTCAAATTCGTCGTTTGCAATCCGTATCAATCTTCTCCATTCTTGACCATCCTTGTTCCTCTATGGTTTATTAATACCTCTTTGATGTTTTTCTATCTGAGTAAACTATTATTTTCAGGTTTCCTTCCATTTAAAGGACATTGTGCACGTGGCCAAAAAAAAAAAGACAAAACACCGTGACTGAGCTCCTTTTAAAATTGCTTGAGCTTTCATACGATAAAGCCTGGTTCACACTAGCGACATAACAACACCGATATAACGACATAAGGAAAAGATCAGTTTTATCTTTATGTCGTTATGTTCATGCTGTTATGTTGCTGATATGTCATTATGTCTACATGTTCACACTACACTACTATGTTCAAGGACAACAGTACGTGTTAGTTGATTCTGATTACATTTATTTCTTTATATTTGTTTTTAACAGTTTGCTAGAGGATAGCTGGGTGTGCGGCGGACGTGCCCCAGCCGCGAGCGATGATAGGTGCCTGTATTCGCAGGCTACTTTTTCTGTGAAGAATCAAGACATTTTAAATGATGATGCATTGCATTTTAAGCTCGCAAGATCTGTCTTGAAGATCGCATCATTTGAATTCGCAAACCTTAAGTATTTTAACTCCACTTTCATGAATTTAAAAAATGCTAGGCTAGTTTTGAATGCGAAATGCGAAATAGTCGTGTACACGTCAGTAATTGTTTTGTGATAAACAAAATATAGTTCACCTTGTCGCTTATATTTATATGCTTACAAGTAATGAAGAAATATCTAAAATTGCGGAAACATAGCTTTAAAAACATCTGCAAGTTTCTCTAGTCCCTGACGGACCAGCCATTGTTCGACAAACGCCTCGTCTTTCGCGATGGACTCATCCATGGCACTTTCTAAAACACGTGTCGAATGCCCGGGGCTCGCTCCGGGGTACGCAAATGCCCAGCCCCCGGGCCGCGATAAAATTGCGGATGCCCCACCCCCGGGACTGACAACGTGAGAAAATGCTCCGCGGTTGCCCGGGGGAGATGGGCACTGCTGGAATTGACTGATGCATTATCATGGGACCATTCTCGAGTTGAAGGTCAGAATGTAATTTGTGCCTCTATATTTTAACTTTTAATTTCGCCCCACCCTTTCTCCCTTTTCACTCCTTTTTGCAACCGGCATACTACGATTATCAGTTGCGTAAGGCGCCACGAAATTTTGGTGACTATTTTTTAACGTTCAACTTGAGTTGTTTTCACGGGCAACTGGCTCCAGTTTCCAGAGGCGACTTGTCGGCCTTTGACGTTATTGGCAGCAAAGCGCGCTAACTTTCAGGCGACAATACTGTTACCAATGGACGGTGTTGCCCGTGGCAACACCATAATTTTAAGTCCAAAACTTTGTCATTTAAGTACGTCGCGCCTTACTCAACTGATAATCGTAGTAGCTTTAGAAGCTGATGGCTTTTTCTCATCGCTACTCAGGCTAATCATTTCCAACTTATTTGTAATACTATAGTGGTAGCGCGCCATAAATCAACTACCGCTTGACTTGAGTAGTTCAGTCAGGTCTGTGCTTTAATTGCTGCAAAGCACTTAAATTGCACTGGCAACTAGTAGACAGTAGACTGCAAAGTAGCTTTGTTAAAGCAAAAAGTTCACGAAGTTTGGGAATTTAAAGTTATTGTGGTATATATGTAAGAGACGAGGCGCGGCTTCAAAGTAGGGAGCAGGCGTTAGATGCAATATTTCCAATGCCGATCCGTTCCTTGTGATAAATGTTCAGAGGTATACAGTAAGGGTGGTTGTTTATAAGGCCCGGTCCACACTACTTCGGAGAAATTTAAAAACGCAGCTATATTTATACGGTTTGGCCAACCGTCCACACTAATCCGTCACGAAAACGGAGCTTTTCGAAAACCCTGTTCAAACCGGAGAAATTTGAAAACGCCGTCTCTGCGTTGTCGTGTGGACGAAAAGGATTTTGGAAAAACATTTTCAAAAACGACGGTGTCACGATAATCATGTAATTTCCCTGCATGAGCTTTCCTCAAACACAAATAGAAAATGAGCGGTGATTGTTGCATTTTCAAATTTCTCTGGCATGGTGTAGACAGGGCCTAAGACTGATATCGTTTTAATTTATGGAAAGAGGTGTAACCAGTAAGCCGGCCTTCTTCGATTTTAAAACACTGCTTGCTAACCGTTAGCTTCAGTGTTTTTATTCATTCTTGTTACTTTAGGCTAACTTTATTTTATCACAATGAATTGTGTAATTTTTGTATTGCTCTTTGGTGTTGTTTTATTTTGGCCAGATATTTTTAAAATGACAATGAAATTTAGAAAGAAAACGATTTCGGATTTGTGTTTACTCTTTCGAAGGAATATATGTAAATATCTAATGCGCAAGCATCACTTGAAGTGAACTGCGCAAGTCCTTACATGAGCGCATAAATTTCTATATCGTGATGGTTCTAATCTGGTCATTATCAAAGAACGCTGGGAAGGTCTCAGGGCTAGAGTTGTTTATATCCGTGTAATCGTAAAGATGTAAGAGAATAGAGAAGAGTAAAGTTGAAAGCTGATTAAAGTAGTTGAAACCTCACAAGATCCGAAGTGGTATTCAATTTTCGTAACTGGAAACAGAGTTGATCCTTAGCAAAGTTTTTCTTTTACAACATATGTGTTTTTTTCTTTTTTCAATTGCTACACCTACTCAATGTCACGTTTTTTGCTAATATTTTCGTCCTCCATACTCACTGACTTATCCCTGTCCTCCAGTCGCAACTTCAAGCCTGGCGCGCGAAACCTGGGGAGGGAGGCGGCGGTGTATGGCGAATGCACGACTAAGATGTAGAGGGACTCTTCACTCACAGTGCTCTTAACCCGGGCACTAACTGTGGCTCAACATACGATGAGTTATATTTATTTTTGTGTACTTCCTAGTTTGTAGGTGAATGAATGTATAATAAATTCACCAAGATTCTAGTTGAGTTAGTGATGCTGATAACAACGGGGTGACAGATCAACACGACCTTATCTACAAATAACAGCCAGCCAATTTAGAGCTTTGCTCGAACAAGTATACCTTTCAGGGATCTTTCCCTTCAGTATGAAAAACAGAGGGAACGATCTTTGAATATTTTGCTAAGAAATATTTGATCTTGGATTAAATTGACATTTTTTTTTTTGAATTCCGATCTCTTTTTACCTTTTTTGCTTCACACTTGTTTCTGAAGGGCACTTTGCGCTGTGTCAGTTAAAAGGATGACTTTAGGGACTGTGCAATAATTATCTGGAGGGGGGGGGGCTGGGAGATGGGTGAAATATGCCCCGAAACTAAGTCATACCCCCCCTCTCATTAAGCAAAAATTAATTTCAACTCCCCCCGCCCCCACATAATGATAATATTAAGGCTAATCCCCCTCCCCCCCTTGAAAAAAGTCTCCTTCCATATATTTCCTTATACCTAGTTTACTTGTTGGATTCTTCCTCCAGTACAAACATCACTTCAAATGACTCTTCATTTGGAGAGTCATCAGAATCACTGGACTCTGAGCTTGAGTCTGAGCTTACTCTGGACTGTTTCAGTGAAGCTCAATTTAATCATACTGTTTGTATTTACCAAATCTTTTGAATTCCAGAAGTGTTGCTGGAGAAACTGAAAATATTATTCAGGAATTCCTGTCTGATTGAACTTTTTTTTTTTGAAGCTGAATTTAATCATACTGTGTTTATTTACCATACTTTAAATTTAACAGTTGGGTTTTCAATTCTGCTAAATTATGATGCCATGTGTGCTAACATTGGCATCTATCTTTTTCCTTGAATAACATTATAGTGCCACTTTTGCAACTTTTGATTAAAGTTTCCTGTTTTATTAAATCCTAGTGCAAATAAAGTAGCACTGTTTTAACATATATAACAGAGGCATTTCTTTCCTACTGCATGACAGAGAGGAAAACAACAGTTCATCGATCAGAACACCTTAGAGTTGATAAATTTGTCAGTTTTATCACAATGTTAGTATTTATATTTAAACTCTAATAACTCTTCCACTACTTTTCCAGTTTAATTTGCAAAAAGGTATGACAAAGTAATGCCCCCTCCCTGTATGTATTAAATTTTACATCCAACCCCCCCTCTCTCTTGTTGTCATTTTCTCCTATGCTCCCCCCCCCGCTCTAATTTTTCAACCACCCCCTCCAGATAATTATTGCACAGTCCCTTAAACCAGAGTAGGGCCGTATAATTGTGGTTTGGCAAACACTTTGCATGGTTTCCGCTGTTATTTGTTGTTTGTAAGGTCTAACACTTTCCCATGTGCTATAGTTTCTGATCCTGAGCGGATAAGCCCATCGTGCCCTGGTTCTTGTAGCTAATCACAGGAAAGTTTCTGCAATTCCCACACTGGGAATATGTTGGGAAATTTTCCCATTATTGAGAAATGATTGGGACAAGATTTTCCACTATTGGGAAGGGAATGGTAAAAGTTTGGGTTACTTTTTCCCAATGCTGGGTTCAGTTTGGGAAATAATGCAATAGTGATTTTAAAATACCAACATTGGGAATGAAATGGGTTTATTTCCCAAAATATGGGAAAATAATGGGGTTATTTTTCCCAAGTTGGGAAATGTCCCAACATGTTATTCCCAATTTTGGGAAATTAAAGAGACAAGAAATCCCTGCATTGGGAAAGGATTGGTTAAAGTTTGGATCACTTTTTCCCATTGCTGGGTTCAGTTTGGGAAAAAATGCATACTTATTTTAAATACCAACCTCAGGAATCCAATGGGTTTTTTTCCCCAAGATAAGGGAAAATGATGGGGCTATTTTTTCCCAAGTTGGGAAACATTCCAATACATTACTCCCAATTTTGGGAAATTAAAGGGATAAGTTTAGCTTTGTAATTCCCAATATTAGGTTTTGTTTGGGAAGAAATACTCCTAGGGGCTTGGTGTTACAGAACCGGGATTAGCTCTGATCACATTCATCATCTTCAGGCAAATTATCGTGAAATATGTGCAAGTCTACATCCGATTGCATAGAGCGATTCACGAATTCACATGCTCCTTTCCAGTGTCGAAGCTCTGTTTTTCGGTCGGTTGCTCTTTTATTACATTCGAGGCAAGGATAGTGAACATGTCTATAGGGCTTTTCGCTACATTCACAGCCTGAAATTTCATCTCTCGACCAGGTAAAATTTGCTTTCTCAGGAAAGCCACTAGTCGCCATTTTCAACGCTAACAATACAAGAATCGCGGGTAAACAAATTCAGCGCCAAAATGACAACTGAGCCAATCGGGAGAGACGAAGCACAGGCCCTCGTTGTTTCCGGTCAGCAAAAATCATCAACTCAGGCTGCGCTGCCATAGCTCTGAAAGTAAGCCAATCATAATGCAAGATACATTTCGGCGCCAACAAATCGCGCCAAAACGCTGGTTTCCTCCCATTTTGTCCTTTGTCAGGGTTTTCGTTGGAGTTTTTATCGTTTTCTTCATTCAAAATGGAAAATTCTGACCACCATACAAGTAATGACAGTAATGGAAGTGCAGCGGATAATGATGGCCACATTTTTGGCGAGGAATTAGCACATAAAAAAGAAGATAATGGAGAGATAGTATCAAAATTGAAGGAGCTCTTCGGAGGGGAAACAGTCACTGTATTTGAAGGTAAGCTTTCAATTTGCTTCGTTGTCAGCTGCCGATAAAACGTACAGTATGCCGTTATCTTTATGATTAAACATCTGAAATTTCAGTCGTCCTTTTGTCTGATATAACAGCGCATTAGGTTAGGTTCCAATATATCAGACTTAATTTAGATAGAACCATAAACTTAACAGTACAGATCCAAACAGCAGCAAAAACTCTTATGCCGTTAATTAATGTTGTTGTTCTGTAGCTAGAGATTCAAACTCAATCCAAACGCTTGTCATTTTCAAACAAATGGTAAGCTATGATCTAAATTTTGGTCATCTTCACAACTGAATAATACTGTCCCATGTTTTCAGCTGAGGAACTGCTTACCAAAGATGGTATTGAAGACTTGCTGAACAGGGATGCCGATGCTCGTATCTTTACAAGGCTTGGCTTAAACTATGGAAAAGCAGTTCGCTTTAAATCGGAAATGTCCAAGCTTTTTCCCCAGCGAAAGATCGTCCCTGGGAAAAATGAGAAACCAACCAATGTGAAGCCACGAATGGAAGACATAGCCTCTTTTTCTCCCGAACAAAAGAGTACTTACCTTCTCAAGTAAGTTCATCTGGAATGCTTTGCTCAGCTACATGTAATATTATAAATTAATCTGAGTCAAGTACCATTTTTTTTCTTGGTTAATTGCAGACGCAAAAGGGTTGGAGTGTTAGCAGCAACAAAATGGAAAGGTATCCCAAAGTTCAATAGCCCAGCTATGAAGGCAGAGTTGGTAAGTTTTGCTGCAGAAGTTGCACCACAGTGTGCAATGCCTGAAGTTGGATTCAATGAAGAAGGTATCATGAAGCATGTGCAAGCATACTTTAATGAACAAAGAAGATACAGGAGCCACAAGTCAGATTCTAAGGTAACATTCCTGGTAAACAAATTTTGTTTTCTCACTATTCCTAGAATGTATTCCATGCGTCTGCAGTACTGCCATGCTCTGGGCTCTTTGCTGTGTACTTGGGAAGCGTCATTTTGCAGCTACAAGTAAATAAACCTTTAAGGGTGGGTAATTTTAACTGAGAGTAATTTTCACAACAATATACACTATTATTTCAGAAAAAGAACTTTTGTCAATCCAATCCTCACAGTTAAAATGCCTCCTTTTCTCTTGTCTGCAGTGGTTTTTGGGAAGGGGGTTAAATTAATCTGGGGAAATGATAAAGTTTAAATTTTATTGTCAATTAACACATCCCTTATTTTCAATATAGGGAAAATGTCGTTTGACAGAAGACTCCAACTTTCCTGAACTTCCAACTGCCAAGGTTAGTAACAAAGTGTTTGTATAAAACAAATAGAGAATAATAATTATACATGGATATACAGTAATTGGTAAAATGTGATTTTTCAGAAGTGTTCAGCTGTATGCAAAGACAGTTTCATACCTCCAATTAAGCAGCTTGAATGCATGCTTTTGTTTCATTGTCTATGTACATTTCCCTTCTGTCTGGTAAGGTAAAGTTGACTAATAGTTTTTTTTTTATTCTAGTCAGACAGTGATGACAGTGATATCACTTTCAAGTCCCAACGATTTAAAGCTAGCCAAAAGGTGCATTGTTAGTGATCATTAATTTATATTGTACTTTTAGCAATGTGTTCTAAGAATTTTCAGGATCAATGAAATTACATGGCCATACTCTTAAAGAATATTATACATGGATATAATTGGTAAATTGTGATTTTTTTTTTTGCAAGTGTTCAGCTGTACAGAGACAGTTTCATACCTCCAATTAAGCAGCCTGAATGCATGCTTTTGTTTCATTGTCTATGTACATTTTCCTTCTGTCAGGTAAAGTAAAATTGATCAATAGTATTTTTTGTTTTGTTTTGTTTTTCAATTCTAGTCAGACAGTGCTAGTGATGACAGTGATATGACCTCTAAGTCTAAACGATTTAAAGCTAGCCAAAAGGTGTGTTGTCAGTGATCATTTACATTGTACTTTTAACAAATGTGTTCTAAGAATTTTCAGGATCAATGAAATTGCATGGCCATGCTCTTGCCAAGGCCAGTGGTCCCTGGCAACTTAGTTTTTGGACCAAACTTATGTGGGGTATTTTCTTATTAGTGCCCAGCTGATGTACAAAACTTTATTTTGTGTGACTTTTTTAATCTAGGCAGATGATTGTTTTTTGTTTCGTTTATGGTGTGGCTAATGTTCTTACATTTCCGACAGGGTAGTGATACAAACAATGACCTTGAAGAAACACAGTCTCTAGCAGAGAGTGATGATGATGGAACTGCTTCAGTGGATACTAGTACTGAGAACTCTGAACTTGATGAAACCATTTCAGAAGATAAGAGTCCTGACAATGCCAAACCCAGTGTCCTCCAGTTAAAGCGTGCTTCAGCTTCTGGTGTACAGTCTTTAACACTTAAGTCTTCCCAAATGATTATCAAGGCAGTGTTTGGTGAAAACCTTAATCGTGAAAACATAATGAAAATCTTAAAGAATAAATTTTCTGTGAAACATCATTCCCTAACATCTTTGACAGTTACACAACTAATGGAAGTAATCGCCAAAAAACTATTAAACCATAAATATTGTCACATCAGCCTTGGGGTCAATCCAAGTAACATGAAAATGGATGATATTATTGTTTATAAGGAAATTTCTCTTTGATTAAGAACTGCAGTATCATGTAGCCCAGCTGTAGTGTTCAGTTTACACTTTGCAATACCAGTAAGTATAACTAAACGGTTTAATAAAAATGTTGCTGTTAACAATGATATTGTTGTACCTTAATTTTGTGATTTTATGATTAACCAATATTATATTGCAAGATACATGTGCTTGAACTTATTGATCACAACTCATGCAATCATAAAGCAGTGATATATCGGTTAGAAATTTACAATTTTTCACTTCTGGGATAAAAGTGGACCGAGTTACTTTGGGAGTGAACTGATTCAGTAAAAACCCATATTTCAGTTGTGCCAGGTTTAACTTAAAAGATGCGGTTTACGTGGCCCATATTAATCCCATTGATGGGATTTTCAACCCAGATTTACCCCAAAAATGTGATTTCATTGTTCCAGTTAAATACCAATGTTGGAATAAAAGTGGCCCTATTATAACCCAATATTTGGGATAAAAGTGCTCTATTATAACCCAATATTTGGGATAAAAGAGTCCCTATTATAACCCAATATTTAGGGTAAAAGTGGCCCTATTATAACCCAATATTTGGGATAAAAGTGTCCCTATTATAACCCAATATTTGGGGTAAAAGTGGCCCTATTATAACCCAATATTTGGGATAAAAGTGTCCCTATTATAACCCAATATTTGGGGTAAAAGTGGCCCTATTATAACCCAATATTTGGGATAAAGTGACCTTATTTTAACCCAATGTTTGTGATAAAAGTGGCCCAATATTATCCCACTATTGGGATTTGACTGGAACAATAAAATCACGTTATTGGAATTTATGTGGGTTGACAAAATCCCATTGATGGGATTAATATGGGTCAGGTAAATCCCGTTCTTTGGGTTAAAGCTGGCACAATATAATCCCAATACGGGGCTTTTATTGGGTTTAATTCAACCCAATCTTGGTTCTGGTAGCTTTTTCCCAAACTGGGAAATAACAATAAAATAACAACAAAACCCCACAAGTTTCCCCCTTTTTTCCCAGTTTGGGAACTGCAAAAAGTTTCCTGTGAATCGCAGCATCTTATTTCGTGAATCTTTCCCGCTCGCTGAGTTATCCTAATAATAAAACCCCGTATTGAATAAGGATTAAGCAAAATTCAAATATGAACGGAAGTGCAAGGGTTCCAAGACGCGCTGAAATTCAAACCCAACAGAATGCATGATCACTAAACACTCATTTTTTTTTCTTTTTTCAAAACCAGGGAAGGCAATCGAGACAAAGCAAAAACACAACAATACCGATGAGTCAAGTAGGTCACTCTCTGCCAGACCTTGCGTGACTGTTAAAGCTACAGTAGTTCCACACGGGAAGTTCTCCAGGGTACAGGAAAGATTGCATTACGAACCCAAAGAAAGTCTGCGGCATTAGTTCTGGGCACGAGAATGTGATTACAAGTGATAGCTATGAAAAACATTGCTTGGTGTATGAACTTGTTTGCATGAAAAGTGGCCCAACTACAATCCAATTCTTTTTAAACGCAAAATCAATATACGATCTAAATCTTAAAATGTAATAACTGAATTAGTTTCTACTCCACTACGTAGTCGTCGCTCGGCCCAAATAACGGCTGCAAAACTACAAAGGAGAACAACCTATTTTCCAGGGTCTCGCTTCTGTTCCCCTGGCAAACCTGGAGAAGAGGTTTTGAAGGAGACTAGTTAGCTCCTAGTCCCTTGACAGTTGAAACATATTTTAACTGTACTATCGGAGTTTATGGAGAGTCGGAACGTTCAGTGCTTACTCGAATACATCGAATATCACTTCAAAAACCATTTCTCTAGTCAGAGAAAACTGGCAAACAACAAGAACCACCATGCGCATTAGAGAATTGAAAGAAACAAGTTTATGTTCAACAACGATCTGTTTTAGCGTTGTATGGCAAGCCGTTTGTAGCAAAATTTAATCCTTGCAATATATGTTTAATCCTTTAAATAACGGTTTTATTTAAAGATAGAAAAAGGCATTCAATCCAATGGTAAATAAAATTTTTGGTTCAATTCAATCTTTTAATTTTCACGATTCAATCCAATACCTAAAATATTGATTCAATCCAATACCTAAAATATTGATTCAATCCAATACCTAAAATATTGATTCAATCCAATACCTGAAATATTGATTCAATCCAATACCTGGAATATTGATTCAATCCAATACCTAAAATATTGATTCAATCCAATACCTGGAATATTGATTCAATCCAATACCTCGAATATTGGTGTAATCCAATACCTGAAATATTGATTCAATCCAATACCTCAAATATTGATTCAATCCAATACCTCAAATATTGATGCAATCTTCCTGGGCCGAGCGCGGCCAACAGGAACGAGAGTAACTAAGCACTAGAGAGCACTGAAAACATGGCGGGCGAAGGAGAACTAGATTTAGAAGTTGAGTTTCCTAAGTTTCTTGCAGACATCTTGGATAAAACGGAAATAATTTTTGAGAATTTTGACTCAGAAGTTGCAGAAGCGCACGCCGAAGTTCTTGATCAAACCATTAGTCTGCTTAGGTAAATGAGACGTTGCTACAACCGAGACACAAGGGACACGGAAAATTTAGATTCTATTACTGCCGCTTTTGTAGATGTAAGTTAACCAATTTTTATGAGACAAACATATTTGTTTATTAAAAGCTGTGTGTGCTAGCTTTTTGTGGCAAATAACATAAACTGTGGCAAATTTTGCTACCACATTGGTCTTTGGTATTGTGCATATTTCTGCTGTCCAATCATTACTGGCACACTAAACTTTGAACTGTAAACAAAATTTTTGCTGTGCCGTGTGCACAGTCAAACATGTTTCTCACAAAAACTGCTTGTGTAAACCTGGCTTTAAGTTATTTTTGAAATAAGAACCTTTACATTTTACAAGACAGCAATCATTGAACATTGGGATGTGTTTTAAGTTTTTCAATGTTGTTGTCTCATGTTTTGCATTATTTAACCCACATGTGGTACTTCTTTCCTAAAAACGATGTTTTTCTTGATATTCTATTACAAACATGGCACCAATTTGTTGTGAATATTATCGGGTACCCAGGGCTCAAGGCTAACACTACTGCCAACTAGCCACACATTTCAGTTTTGAATAGTAGATTTTGCACTTTCACTAGCCATTGTGACAATCATGATGGAATGGAGTACTGGTCTACTGGATGAAGACAAAATTGAGAATTATCCTGACAAAGTAAAACTGAAGAGAATAGAAACTAATGAAAACAGGGAAACTATGAGTGAATTTCATGGAAATAATTGCCTTAATAAGCATATGATAAATATTTAACTATTAAAGGGAGATAAAAGAAAATGGCAACACTGATAAAAGTACATCAGAGATTGAACATAAGCATATTGAAGAAAAACAGGATTCGTGTTTGTGGGAGTGAAATTTTCTTAGTGATTATTATTAACATTTTAGATGCAACAAGAAATGTCCAAGATTGACCACTCTTATAAAAAAGTCAGTGAAGCTGTGTATGAAAAAGGCTGGCTGGTGCAAGGTTAGTTTTGGCTAGTGACATGAGTCCTGTTAGTAGCCATTACGCCAGTGCACCAAGAGGTTAGTCTTGTCTCCTGGGTACTTTTGAAAATAAGATAACAAATTAACCTTGCCACATTTTAACATATGTTTTGATAAGCACCTGAAAAATCTACAAGGCAGAGTAGTGCACATGGCAGTTACCAAATGCCCTGATTTCTCTTCAGTTTAGTTGTGTTGCTAGAAGTTAGGCATTCTGTAATTCAAGCAGTTTCTGAGTTTTGTATATCAATGAAAAGGAAGATGAGAAAATAATTTACTTGATACAGGGTGAGGTTTTCTGTTGTGAATTGAGTTGCCAAAATACTTTAAGGGCCATAATCTCCTTTACCCAGCCCACACACATGTAGTATTATACAATTGTCAGTTGCCCAAGTTTAACTGTCACTAGTTCTAGAGCCTCTTGGAAGATGTCTACTCCCATTTGACTTGATTATCTTAAGGGATCTACCCTTTCCAATACAAATGACTGCAATGAATCATGTTGTCCCAGGTCAATTTCTTCAACTATAACATTGTTATCACTGTCCAATGGAGTTGGACCATCAGGATCATCACCATAGTATTCAAAATCATATGACTTTCCATTTGAAAGGGGGTTTTCAGGCTGCATCATATGATTAAGCCACATTTGGTATGGCAACCAGTTTTTTTTCTGTTCTTACATTTTGGTGGTTGAAAGCTTCAGTGAACTGGCAAAGAGCAAGGTTTATCCTTGGTTGAAAAACTAAGTGTAAGGTGGAAAGATGCCCTGAATTATCAGTGTCCAGGATGCCTGACAATTCCATACTACAAAAAGTGTAAAAGTACAAGTGGGAAGCACAACGGAAACATCCCTCCACAATCTTTCAATTCGTTGGTTGTGTTGATGGCCCTGCAGTGAAGCTGCCCCTCTTCTCTCTTCTAACCTGCTCCATTGTATCGCACACACCAACGTTTTCAGCACCATGATCTACTCGTACTCTCGAAGGCCAAAATTCTCCGTCTCTCTTAACGGCATCCAGAAAGAATTCAAGAACTGTTTCTGCTTTATTGCTGGCACTACATTTCAAAAACATTATTCTCCGTGAAAATCCGTCTATACAGCCGAATTAATATTTTCCATCGGATCAGAGAGTGATGTCCATCCAGATGCCAAAGCGAATTTACGCACCCCATCTCAAGACAGTATTTTGGGGATCTAATTTTGCTAACCTTTCTCTTATTCTTCTCCGTTGAACCCGTAACCCAATGGACTTAAAGAAACCTGCAATGAAATTATATCCATACTCTTGAATGATTTCGGTTCCTTATCAGGTAAGTTGTTGAAACCCCTCATATCTTCTCAGCCATACTCTGTCAATCTTCTGTGAATTGTCCATCTCCAAACTCCAATCATCTTTGTTATCGTTGTCCAGATGAATCCTAGTCCTCAAAGTTCCTCGAGCACCTCAACAGGAATTTTAAGAAATGGTCTTCCATGATTCCAACTTCTGAGTCAAAGTTCTCAAAAATTATTTCCGTTTTATCCAAGATGTCTGCAAGAAACTTAGGAAACTCAACTTCTAAATCTAGTTCTCCTTCGCCCGCCATGTTTTCAGTGCTCTCTAGTGCTCAGTTACTCTCGTTCCTGTTGGCCGCGCTCGGCCCAGGAAGATTGCATCAATATTTGAGGTATTGGATTGAATCAATATTTGAGGTATTGGATTGAATCAATATTTCAGGTATTGGATTGCACCAATATTCGAGGTATTGGACTGAATCAATATTCCAGGTATTGGATTGAATCAATATTTTAGGTATTGGATTGAATCAATATTCCAGGTATTGGATTGAATCAATATTTTAGGTATTGGATTGAATCAATATTTTAGGTATTGGATTGAATCAATATTCCAGGTATTGGATTGAATCGTGAAAATTAAAAGATTGAATTGAACCAAAAATTTTATTTACCATTGGATTGAATGCCTTTTTCTATCTTTAAATAAAACCGTTATTTAAAGGATTAAACATATATTGCAAGGATTAAATTTTGCTACAAACGGCTTGCCATAGCGTTGTGAAGTCTGCCAGCTTGACGGGAGGGTTGCAGAATTTTTTGCTCTAACAACACGCAGAATATGCCGTAAATTAAAGCTTAAACCAGAAGAATAAAAGAAAAATCTACCTTGTACTCTTTTCCTGCTGATTTTTTATAGGTTCGATTTTCACATTTTCACCCCCCCCCCCCCGCCCCACCACCACCCCCGTGCTCAAGGTCACGCAAACTAGATCTGCGTGATGAATTCTTGCTAGCTAATTAATTTTATATTCAAATTGTCTTAAAATACCGCAGGCTATATTTACTCCCGTCTTATCACGAAAACATCAAGGCAGCTCAGTTGAGAGATCGAAACTGAGATTTCCTTCATCAGTTTTCAAAGTAAGGATTTCACAACAGAAACCATGTCTGTCGTCAAGGAAAACTGGCAAACTACAAGACCCACTATCAGAGAAAGAAGCAAGTTTATGCTCAACAACGATCTCTTCAGCGATGTCAAGTTTGTTGTGCAAAAGACCGATCAAGACGAAAGTGAAAGTAAACAAGTGATTCCTGCTCACAAGTTTGTGCTATCGATTAGCAGTCCTGTGTTTGAAGCCATGTTTTACGGTGAGCTGGCGGAGACTGGAGACTCTATTGAACTGCCCGACTGTGAGTACGACAGTCTGTTGGAGTTGTTTCGTTACATGTACAGCGATGAAGTGATCTTGAGCGGAAGTAATGTAATGGGAGTAATGTATTTGGCGAAGAAATACATGGTGCCTTCACTGGCTGATAAATGCACTGAATATCTGCAAGATAACTTAGATTCATCAAATGTTTTCGGCATTCTGCCCTCTGCTCAGAAATATGAAGAGAAAAACCTGGTGGATCAATGCTGGAAAGTGATCGACGAACAGACAGAAGAGGCTGTAAAATCTGACGGATTTTCGAAAATTGAGAGATCTTTACTTGAAGCAGTAGTTGAAAGAGATAGCTTGCGCATTTCTGAGGTGGAATTATTCAAGGCAGTCATGCAATGGTCGTCAAAGGAATCGGAAAGGGAGGGTTTAGTAGCGGATGGTCAAGTAAAGAGAAGAATTCTCGGAGAGAAGATTGTGAAAGGCCTACGCTTCCCAGTGATGACGCATGAAGAGTTTGCCAGTGTGGTCCTTGACAGCAAACTACTCACTCTAGATGAGGTCAGTGACATGTTCAAATGGTTTGGAGTAAAAGGCGCTGAAGTTGGATTTCCGGTATCAAAGAGAGCTGCTAGTTCCGGCCCTGAGCGATGTTTCAGATTTGGCTCAGTCGTGCCAGGTTGGAGTAATGATAATAGTTGGTTATTTTTTTCTGTAAACAAAAACATACTGTTGCACGGGGTCTGCTTGTTTGGTAGTGAGGGTAATGATTACTATGTGAGTCTTACGATAGTTCATTTGCCTGATTATGTTACTGTTGTATCTACTGAAGGTACATTTTCATCTTTGCACAACAAATCAAAGAATTATTGGGGCTTTGATGTTTTGTTTGACCCCCCTGTTTCTATAATTAAAGGCGATAGGTACGGTATTGGGGCTGCCATAAGAGGTCCTGACTCTTTTGGTGGAAGGAATGGTAATAGCCATGTTGAGAGTTCAGGGGTTACATTTAAGTTTGATGATTGGTGTGGTACAACTGGAGTAAAACAGGGACAACTTCCTGAAATTATCTTTAGCCTACAAGAGTAAATATTACAACAATGGGGCAGTCCGTTTGTTTTTCTTTCTTTTTCTATAAATAAACAGGAACGGGAGTAAAAAGTACAATTAATTTTCGCCACTACTTCTACAGCATTTCGGTGGTTAGTTGTTATTGTTACTCTAAATAACAGCTTTGTTTGCATAGGTAATCGTATGAATGCGAGCTCAATTATGGATTTACACTACGAGTGATATTTGAAAATTCTCTCAAAATTGCACGAGCCTTTAGGCAAGTGCAAGTTGAAAGAGTTTTCAAACATCACGAGCTTGAGCTTTCAGACAATTACTCAAATATCATCTGACTGAGAAAATTCCGAACGCGCGCTCGTTTATTTGCACTGCAGTGCAAATTTGAAATTAACGATAAATTGGCCCAATCTCAGCCAATCACAAGGAAGAAACTTTCTCAGTCATAAGGGACCGTTCATTTTTTATAAGGTAGGGGGGGCTGGTGGGATTTGGGGGGGGGCCATGCGAAAAAAAATGGCTTTCGAGGGGGGGCCATCCCAAAAAAATAAGGGAAAAAGGGGGGGGGTCACGTGAAATATTTTAGTAAAACTTTAAAATGGCATAACGTTTGAATATCAAAAAAATTGCTATAGAATAAACATAGAAGGCAGGATACAAATTTATTACAAACTTTCCTTCTGCTTTAAAAAAACGTTTGCCCACAAAAAGCATTTATAGCTACTGAAAAGAAGTATTTAACACTGTTATTTTCGAATGCAACTTTCACTGGCACTCATCTTCATCTTCGCTGTCATCGAGTTCTTCGTCGCCGCTTGTGCTGCTATGGGAGTCTCTTTCACCAATGCTGCAAGAAGCAGCAATGCTTTCCGTCAGAGTGTACTCTTCAGGGTACATGAAGGTGTAAACATAATCTCTGACTTCCTGCTCAAGGTTTGTGGTGAAATAATTCCCTTCCAAGAGCTGTGCGATGTATGGCCCATCTCTTCTAAATAACGACGTGGCAACATCCTCAACTTTAATACACTCTTCCGGGACGGCCGTTCTAGGAGGGTACACAAGGCATTGTGGAAGATCATTTCCTAGCGGGTTTCCAACACAGATTCCATAAACTCGTTGGACGTTGTTTTCAGTCCGCTTCCTCTTTCTTTCATTTGACTTTCTGCGGTTTTCTTTTTTCCTTCTCCTTTTGTTGATGTGCTGTTTGAGTGTGCCCTTGAATATGCTGTTATAATTGCTCTTCTTATTTTCTAGTGCTTCCATGTCCTGCGTGACCTTCGTCAACTTAGCTTCTATACATTTGATCTGTTTTACATTAAAACTGTGGGCAAATTCTTCGCCCTGCTTTAAAGCAAGCCCATTGGACTGAAAGAGTGTGGAATCATGTTCCTTTACATCTTTCAATATGACATTCAACTTTTCCACAATTGCTCTGAGCTCTTTGATGGAGAAGTTCAGTTTTCTTCCATCACTGGGCTTCAACTGGTACCCTGGCACGGAAAACTCACCCACCCTTTCTGAACAGCCATCCGCACTTAGAACGATTGCTTCTTTTGCTTGTAAGATGTCAAACTGCCTGGATCGTTCAGCTGTAAACCTTTTCTTAAACGACTCGTCGCTTTCGCCATTATTGCGCATTTTGGAATTTTGCGCATTTAAAAAGCAGCAAGAGTGAGAAAGTAAAGGCAATTGTAAGACATTCATGCTTGCAGCAGAAGAGTCCTCTCAGAGCTGGCCAACCAACACTGAGAAATGCCAGGACATTGACACAAAATGACAACAGGGCAAGTGCTGACAGCAGTGAAACAGATGAAAGTGACAATGATGAGTATGACAGTGATGCCATTGACTCTGGGGGAGAAGATGACTCAAATGACGTCATTCTTGCATTCATCAATTCAGAGGAGGAAGATGCCAGTGAGAGGCCAAATGCCACACGCTCAGGGCGAGCCATAACTAGGAGATCCGAAATTGACTTCTCTTTCTTTTGATTTGTTTTTTAAACAACAGCTCTCTGTCGTATAGGGATTGTAAATATTGTCTTCATAGTGAGCACAATAACGTGAAGTAGGGGGATAATAGAGAAATATTAAAAAAGTTGAAATCTAAATATTGTTTGTTCAATTTTTTTTTTGGGGGGGGGTCATCCCAAAAAATGACCGCTATAAAGGGGGGGCCATGTGAAAAAATTGGTAAGCTGAGGGGGGGGTCATGCGATTTTTAAATGGTGCTTCCCAAATCCCACCAGCCCCCCCTCCCTCATAAAAAATGAACGGTCCCTAAAATAAAGCTAGTAATTCCATGTAATGGCTTTAACGTATCTTAGGACAAAGATTCTCCAGCACTCGCCGTCAAAGGTTCGTAACGTAAGGTGTTGCCCAATCACACACAAAAAACGATTCTCATGTTTTATGACCGTGACTTATCACGGGACCATTCTCGAGTTGAAGGTCAGAATGTAATTTGTACCTCTATATTTTAATTTTTATTTTCGCTCCACCCGTTCTCCCTTTTCACTCCTTTTTGCACCCGGCATACTACGATTATCAGTTGCGTAAGGCGCCACGAAATTTTGGTGACTAGGTTTTAACGTTCAACTTGTGTTGTTTTCACGGGCAATTGGCTCCTTTTCCAGTGGCAACTTGTCGACCTTTGACGTCATTGGCAGCAAAGCGCGCGAACTTTCAGGCGACAATACTGTTACCAATGGACGGTGTTGCCCGTGGCAACACCGTAATTTTAAGTCCAACACTTCGTCATTTGAGCTCCGTCGTGCCTTACTCAACTGAAAATCGTAGTAGTTTTAGAAGTCAGCATCTGAGATCACGAGAAGCTGATGGATTTTTCTCATCGCTACTAAACTAATCATTTCCATCTTATTAGTAATACTAGTGTTAGCACGGCATAAAAAATCATCAATTACCGGTTGACTTGAGCAGTTCAGTCAGGCCTATACTTTAACTACTGCAAGGCACCTGAACTGCTACTGGCAACTAGTAGACAGTAGACTGCAAAGTAGCTTTGTTAAAGCACCCAGTTTACGAAGTTTGGGAATTTAAATTTAATGTAGTATATTTTACAGACGAGGCGCTTTTCATGGAATCGTTGTTACCATTTCCTGGCGCGGCTTCAAAGTAGGGAGCAGGCGTTAGATGCAAATTTCCAAAGCCGATCCGTTCCTTGTAATAAATGTTCAGATGTATACAGTAAGGACGGTTGTTTATAAGGCCCGGTCAACACTACGCCGGAGCAATTTAAAAACGCAGCTATATATATACGGTTTGGCCTACCGTCCACACTAATCCGTCACGAAAACGGAGCTTTTCGAAAACTCTTTTCAAACTGGAGGAATTTGAAAACGTTGGCTTTGCGTTGACGTGTGGACGGAAAGTATTTTGGAAAAACATTTTCAAAAACGACAGTGTCACGATTATCGTGTTATTTGCCTGCATGAGTTTTCCTCAAACACAAAGAGATAATGACCGGTGATTGTTGCATTTTCAAATTTCTCTGGTATAGTGTGGGCTGACAACGTTTTAATTTATGGAAAGAGGTGTAACCAGTAAGCCGGCTTTCTTCGATTTTATCATGTTGTAGAGTTTTAAAACACTGCTTGCTAACCGTTAGCTTCAGTGCTTTTATACATTCTTATTACTTATGGCTGACTCTATTTTATCACAATGAATTGTGTAATTTTTGTATTGCTCTTTGGTGTTGTTTTATTTTGGCCAGATATTTTTAAAACGATAATGAAATTTAGAGAGAAAACGATTTCGGATTTGTGTTTACTCTTTCGAAGGAATATATGTAAATATCTAATACGCAAGCACCACTTGAAGTGAACTGCGCAAGTCGTTACATGAGCTCATAAATTTCTAAATCGTGATGGTTCTAATCTGGTCATTATCAAATAACGCCGGGAACGTCTCAGGGTTAGAGTTGTTGTTAAGAGTTGTTTATATCCCTGTAATCGCAAAGATGTAAGTGAATAGAGAAGAGTTGAGTTGAAAGCTGATTAAAGTAGTTGAAACCTCACGAGATCCGAAGTGATATTCAATTTTTGTAAAGAGAAACAGAGTTAATCCTTAGCAAAGTTTTTCTTTTACAACATATATGCTTTTTCTTTTTTCAATTGCTACATCTTTTCTGTTTTAATCTCTATTGGGATATTGGCATATCTGTTCCTCTTCAAGGTTTGCTAAGTTCAAGTTCACCCAACAGCATCCAGTTAAATAATGAGTGTTGCTGTTCAGTGTTAAATGACTGACACTGAACAGTCCCGTTCAGGCCTGAATTTTTTTCAGGCTTTAATTTCACAACTGCTTAAGTTGTGTGTATAACTGCGATGAGCAATCATGTCTTCATATCTTTCTCCGCAGTTCAAATATATGATCTTTCATATACTCATTTGCATTCTTCATCATCTACGGGTATATTACGAACTCACAATGTGACCAACTCCCAGTTAGCTAGATAGCTCAGTTGGTAGCGCACTACATCGGTATCGCAGAGGTCATGGGTTCGAATTCCGTTCAGGCCTGAATTTTTTTCAGGCTTTAATTTGTATATAACTGCAATGATCAATCATGTCTTCGTATCTTTCTCTTCAGTTCAAATATATGAACTTTTATACATTCATTTGCACTGAGGACACTCTCCACCTCCTTCATAAAGTCAGTGTTCACCGAGCTACAATAGTAAATGCAGCCGAGTTTTCAATGTATTTATTTTGTTATCGCTGCAATCCTACTGACAAAAGCACCGCCCATGAACAATACGTGGCTACCTTGATTGTGCTTTCTTTTTTAGTACCGTCCGGAACGTATCGACACTCACCAAAGGAGAAATACCGAGTGTTCGTATTAGAGAAGATTTGGTATCATAGATGTAGAGAGTATATGAATTCAGTTTTCTTTGACACCAGGTGAACTGTATGCAACCATTCTCGGGAGATCCAAGTGACAAAAACCCATGTTGGATGATAGGAACAATAAAGCTGAAAAGAATTATTTTGTTAATGGTTATTGCAACATGGCGGCGATGACGTCAGTTGCAAGAGATCTATAGAGGTGTTTGTATCATGCAGATGTCCTTAAGGAGAGGTTTGACTCACTGTGTTATAATGAAAGAATAATTTACTTAATAATGATGTTGCAAAGTTAAATTACATATAGTGTGATGTGATGGTTACGTGTCATATATTGTTCCTATAGTTTTGTTACATAATATACCGATTTGTTTCGATTCTTCGGTGAGATTTGCGACTTATATGTTTGCAAGCAACAGCAGGGAATCACGACAAAGCAAAAACACAAGAACACACCAATCAGTCATTAAGTCACGCTGTCAGCGAGACCTTGCGTGACTCTTTAGCCGTTAGTGGCGCCTTTCTGCAGGGTACTGGAAAGATTGCATGACGAACCTAACGAAAGCCTGCGGCATCAGCTCTGGGCACGAGAATGCAATTACAAGAGATAGCTATAAAAAATATTGCCTAGTGTATAAAAATGTTTGCATGGAAAGTGGCCCTACTACAATCCAAATTTTTGATAAATTATAATCGATTACAGGTAGCCACGTAGCCACGCAGTAATGTAATGTGACTATTTCTCGTTCTAAAAACGTGAAAAAAAGTTAGACTGTGCACTATCCAGGTTTTCACGGAGTACAACTTCGAGTGGCCTGGTATTCTGCAGTTACGAGGGCAAATAAACGGTTCGGAAACTTTTGTCCTAAAACCCTTGTCCGAAAAAAATTGATCCCTACGAAAACAATACACCAGACTTTCCATTAGTGACGAGAAAATGTTGTTGCTTACCGGGTAAATTGGGAAGGAATATTGCACCCGTTTTCAATGTTACGTGCATAGGCGACATCTTTCAACAATCTTTCGACATGCTATGCGAACGGCTGAAAGACCATTTGACTGTGAAACTGGCAATTTTTTATACGGTTATCTTCGGAAGTAATGACAAATAAATGATAATTATTGATCTCAAATGGCTGAAGAAGATTGTGGACATTGCAAATTTCTGGATTTACGGGATAAATCAAACGATTTGAGTGCAGTTGATTGGCTCAGAATAGGGACTTCCGGTAAAATTGGGCGGCTACTGCTTTTAATATTCGAAAGATGTAAACATTCAAAACAGTCGATTTGTCTCTCACAGAAAGACTTCTTAATACTCTTAGCGTTAGTTTGATGTCAAGTAAATCCATCTTTCATAACTAAAAGTCGAGTTCAACCGTAAAAGAAGTCAGTTGTGCTTACATTTCTGACGTAGGCCAGGTTACATAGCATGTAAAGAGATGTCATGTCGAAAGATTTCGCTTATGACCGTAACACTGAAAGCGGGCAGGTGTAAAAAGTAGTAACTCTTAGTTTACACGATCGACGGAATTCCCGCCATTTTGTTAAACTTGGAGCCTGGTGCTCAGCCAAAATTCGCGGACGCTTATTACGTTTTTCCACTATGAAATTAAGGCCTGCAAAAGAGAACAACCTGGTTTCCTGGGGCCTTCCTCTTTTCTCCCCACCGGAAGAAGATGGACCTTGAGAAAGAAGTTTTGAGAGAGACTTATTACTTCCGTGTCCCTTGACGGTTGAATCATATTTTAATTGGAATATCGGAGTTGACGTTCAGTCCTTACTTGAATAGACCGAATATCACTTCAGAAACCATGTCTCTGTTCAAAGAAACCTGGTAAACGACAAGACCCACCATAAAAGAAAGAAACATGTTGATGTTCAACAACGATCTTTTCAGTAATGTGACTTTCTTTTGCTTGAGGGGAGGGTTGAAGAATTTATTGCTCCAACAACACTCTGACTATGCCCGTGAATTTAAGTCTGAACCAGAACGAAAGAAAAATCTATTCTGTACTCTTTTCCAGTTGATTAATTTTTAAGGGTTCGATTTTCAAATTTTCACCCCACCACCACCCCCGTGCTCAAGGTCACGCAAACTAGACTGCGTGATGAATTCTTGCTAGGTAATTTTAAATTCAAATTGTCTTAAAATACCGCAGGCTATATTTACACCCGTGTAATCACGAATGCGACAAGGCAACTTGAGAGATCGAAACTAAACCTTCCTTCATCAGTTTTCAGAGTGAGGATTTCACAACAGAAACCATGTCTGTCGTCAAGGAAAACTGGCAAACAACAAGACCCAGCATCAGAGAACGAAGCAAGTTTATGTTCAACAATGATCTCTACAGCGATGTGAAGTTTGTTGTGCAAAAGGCCGCTCAAGGGGAAAGTGAAAGTAAACAAGCGATTGCTGCTCACGAGTTTGTGCTGTCGATTAGCAGTCTTGTGTTTGAAGCCATGTTTTATGCATCAGTCAATTCCAGCAGTGCCCATCCCCACCCCTCCGGGCTAACCCCCGGGCATTAGCATTTTATTTAAAGAATGGGCAAATTCCCCGGGGTGGGGACACATAAGCTGTCTAAATGCCCCGGGGTGGGGACGAAGAAAGTGGGCAAATGCCCCTCCCCCGGGATCTTCGCCTTGCGACACCTCAGCAGTTTTTTAATTAATCAGTGAATAAAACGGTCAACTGTTCGGTATTTTAATGCAATGGTAAGGCTTCAAGGACAACAGTACGTGTTAGTTGACTCTGATTATATTTATTTCTGTAGATTTCTTTTTAACAGTTTGCTAGAGGATAGCTGGGATTGCGGCAGGACGTGCCCCCAGCCGCGAGCGATGATAGGCGCCTGTATTCGCAGGCTACTTTTTCTGTGAAGAATCAAGACATTTTAAACGATGATGCATTGCATTTTAAGCTCGCAAGATCTGTCTTGAAGATCGCATCATTTGAATTCGCAAACGTTTGGTATTTTAACTCCACTTTCATGAATTTAAAAAATGTTAGGCTAGTTTTGAATGCGAAATGCGAAATAGTCGTTTTCACGTCAGTGATTGTTTTGCGATAAACAAAATATAGTTCACCTTGCAAGTAATGAAGAAATATCTAAAATTGAGGAAACATACTTTTAAAAACATCTTCAAGTTTCTCTAGTCCCTGACGGACAAGCCATTGCTCGACAAACGCCTCGTCTTTCCCGATGAACTCATCCATGGCACTTTCCAAAACACGTGTGTCGAATGCCCGGGGGTCGCCCCGGGGTACGCAAATGCCCAGGCCCCGGGCCGCGTTAAAATTGCGGATGCCCCACCCCCGGGACTGACAGCGTGAGCAAATGCCCCGCGGTTGCCCGGGGGGGGGGGATGGGCACTGCTGGAATTGACTGATGCATTACGGTGAGCTAGCGGAGACTACAGACTCTATTGAAATGCCTGACTGTGAGTACGACAGTCTGTTGGAGTTGTTTCGTTACATGTACAGCGATGAAGTGAACTTGAGCGGAAGTAATGTGATGGGAGTGTTGTATTTGGCGAAGAAATACATGGTGCCCCCACTGGCTGATAAATGCACTGAATATCTGCAAGAAAACTTAGATCCATCAAAGGTTTTCAGCATCCTGCCATCTGCTCAGAAATATCGAGAGAAAAACCTGGTGGAACGATGCTGGAAAGTGATCGATGAACAGACGGAAGAGGCTGTGAAATCTGACGGATTTGCGACAATTGAGAGGTCCTTACTTGAGGCAGTAGTTGAAAGAGATACCTTGGGCATTTCTGAGGTGGAATTATTTAAGGTAGTCATGCAATGGGCGACAAAGGAATCGGAAAAGCAGGGTTTAGTCGCAGATGGTCACGTAGAAAGAAGAATTCTTGGAGAGAAGATCGTGAAAGGAATACATTTCCCTGTGATGACGCAGAAAGAATTTGCCAGTGTGGTCCTTGATAGCAAAATACTCACCCTAGATGAGGTTACTGACATTGTCAAATATTTGAGCTCAGTAAAAGGCGCTCAAGTTGGATTTCCGGTATCGAAGAGAGGCGCTTGTTCCGGCCTTGAACGATGTTTCAGATTTGGCTCAGTGGTGCCAGGTTGGAGTAATGATACTATTTGGTTGATTTTCTCTGTAAACAAAAACATACTGTTGCACGGAGTCTACTGGTTTGGTAGTGAGGGTAATGATTACAATGTGAAGCTGACGATACTTGATTTTTGTAATCTTGCTACTGTTGTATCTACTAAAGGTACATTTTCATCTTTGCACAACAAATCAAAGAATTATTGGGGCTTTGATGTTTTGTTTGACTCCCCTGTTGCTATTATTACAGGCAACGAGTATGGTATTCAGGCTGCCATAAGTGGTCCTGACTCTTTTGGCGGAAGGAATGGTAATAGCCATGTTGAGAGTTCAGGGGTTACATTTAAATTTGATGATTGGTGGGGTACAACTGGAGTAAAACAGGGACAACTTCCTGAAATTATCTTTAGCCTACAAGAGTAAATATGGCAACAATGGGGCAGTGCGTTTTTCTTTCTTTTTCTATAAATAAACAGGAACTGGAGTAAAAAGTACAATTAATTTTTCGCCACCACTTCTAAAACATTTCGATGGTTATAATTAGTTGTTATTGTTACTCTAAATAACAGCTTTGTTTGCATAGGTAATCGTATGAATGCGAGCTCAATTATGGATTTTTGAAAATTCTCTCAAAATTGCACCAGACTTTAGGCCAGTGCAAGTTGAAAACATTTTCAAACATCACGAGCTTAAGCTTTCAGACAATTACTCAAATATCATCTGACTGAGAAAATTCCGAACGCGCGCTCGTTTATTTGCACTGCGGTGCAAATTTGAAATTAACGATAAATTGGCCTAATCTCAGCCAATCACAAAGAAGAAACTTTCTCAGTCATAAAATAAAGCTAGTAATTCCATGTAATGGCTTTAACGTATCTTAGGACAAAGATTCTGTAGCACTCGCCGTCAGAGGTTCGTAACGCAAGGTGTTGCCCAATCACACACAAAAAACGATTCTCATGTTTTATGACCGTGACTTATCACGGGACCATTCTCGAGTTGAAGGTCAGAATGTAATTTGTACCTCTATATTTTAATTTTTATTTTCGCTCCACCCGTTCTCCCTTTTCACTCCTTTTTGCACCCGGCATACTACGATTATCAGTTGCGAAAGGCGCCACGAAATTTTGGTGACTAGGTTTTAACGTTCAACTTGTGTTGTTTTCACGGGCAATTGGCTCCTTTTCCAGTGGCAACTTGTCGACCTTTGACGTCATTGGCAGCAAAGCGCGCGAACTTTCAGGCGACAATACTGTTACCAATGGACGGTGTTGCCCATGGCAGCACCGTAATTTTAAGTCCAAAACTCCATCATTTAAGCTCCGTCGTGCCTTACTCAACTGAAAATCGTAGTAGTTTTAGAAGTCAGCATCTGAGATTACGAGAAGCTGATGGATTTTTCTCATCGCTACTAAACTAATCATTTCCATCTTATTAGTAGTACTAGTGTTAGCGCGGCATAAAAAATCATCAACTACCGGTTGACTTGAGTAGTTCAGTCAGGTCTATGCTTTAATTGCTGCAAGCCGGCACTTGAATCACTGCAAAACGCTTGAATTGCTGCTAGTGACAAATAGTAGACAGTAGACCGTAAAGTAGCTTTGTTAAAGCACACAGTTTATGAAGTTTGGGAATTTAAATTTAATGTAGTATATATGTTACAGACGAGGCGCTTTTCATGGAATAGTCGTTACCATTTCCTGGCGCGGCTTCAAAGGGAGCAGGCGTTAGATGCAATATTTTCAAAGCCAATTCGTTCCTTGTAATTTGTGTTCAGAGGTATACAGTAAGGGCGGTTGTTTATAAGGCTTGGTCCACACTACACCGGAGAAATTTAAAAACGCAGCTATATTTATACGGTTTGGCCTACCCTCCACACTTATCCGTCACGAAAACGGAGCTTTTCGAAAACTCGCTTCAAACAGGAGGAATTTGAAAACGCCGTCCCTGCATTTTCGTGTGCACGAAAAGCATTTTGGAAAAACATTTTCAAAAACGACGGTGTCACGATAATCATGTAATTTCCCTGCATGAGATTTCCTCAAACACAAAGAGATAATGAGCGGTGATTGTTGCATTTTCAAATTTCTCTGGCATGGTGTGGACAGGGCCTAAGACTGATATCGTTTTAATCTACGGAAAAAGGTGTAACCAGTAAGCCGGCCTTCTTCGATTTTATCGTGTTGTAGAGTTTTAAAACACTGCTTGCTCGTTAGCCTCAGTGTTTTTATACAGTTCTTGGTATTTATGGCCAACTTTGTTTTATCACAATGAACTTTGTAATTTTTGTGTTGCTCTTCGGTGTTGTTTTATTTTGGCCAGATATTATTAAAACGATAGTGAAATTTAGAAAGAAAACAATTTCGAATTTGTGTTTACTCTTTCGAAGGAATATATGTAAATATCTGATGCGCAAGCATCACTTGAAGTGAACTGCGCAAGTCCTTACATGAGCGCATAAATTTCTAGATCGTGATGGTTCTAATCTGGTCATTATCAAAGAACGCTGGTAGGTCTCAGGGCTAGAGTTGTTTATATCCGTGTAATCGTAAAGATGTAAGAGAATAGAGAAGAGTAGTGTTTAAAGCTGATTAAAGTAGTTGAAACCTCACAAGATCCGAAGTGATATTCAATTTTTGTAAAGGGAAACAGAGTTAATCCTTAGCAAAGTTTTTCTTTTACAGCACATATGTTTTTTCTTTTTTCAATTGCTACATCTTTTCTGTTTCAATCTCTATTGGGATATCTGTTTCTCTTTAAGGTTTGCTGAGTTCAAGTTCACCCAACAGCATGGAGTTAAATAGTGAGGGTTTCTGTTCAGTGTTAAATGACTGACATTCCCGTTCAGGCCTGAATTTTTTTCAGGCTTTAATTTCACAACTGCTTAAGTTGGGTGTATAACTGTGATGAGTAATCATGTCTTCATATCCTTCTCCGCTGTTTAAATATATGATCTTTCACATATTCATGCAGTTTGCATTCTTCATCATCTACGACTTGAGAGATCGAAACTAAACCTTCCTTCCAAAAACAAAGGAATCGGAAAAGCAGCGTTTAGTAGCGGATGGTCAAGTAAAGAGAAGAATTCTCGGAGAGAAGATCGTGAAAGGAATACGTTTCCTAGTGATGAAGAATGAAGAATTTGCCAGTGTGGTCCTTGATAGCAAAATACTCACTCTAGATGAGGTCACTGACATGTTCAAATGGTTTGCAGTAAAAGGCGCTGAAGTTGGATTTCCAGTATCGAAGAGAGCTAGAGGTGCTAGTTGCGACCTGGAGCGATGTTTCAGATTTGGCTCAGTTGTGCCAGGTTGGGGTAATAATATTAGTACGTTGATTTTCTTTGTAAACAAAAACATACTGTTGCACGGGGTCTACTTGTTTGGTAGTGAGGGTAGTGATTACTCTGTAAGTCTTACGTTATATCAATATCAGTATTCTATTTTCGCTACTGTTGTATCTACTTAAGGTACATTTTCATCTTTGCGCAACAAAGCAAAGAATTATTGGGGCTTTGATGTTTTGTTTGACTCCCCTGTTTCAATGATTAAAGGCGACAGGTATGCTATTGAGGCTGCCATAAGTGATCCTGACTCTTTTGGTGGAAGATATGGTAATAGCCATGTTGAGAGTACAGGGGTTACATTTAAACTTCAAGATTGGTTAGGTCCAACTGGAGTAAAACAGGGACAACTTCCTGAAATTATCTTTAGCCTAAAAGAGTAAATGTTACAACAACGGGGCATTGCGTTTGTCAGTTCTATCATTTTCTAGAAATAAACAGGACTAGGAGTAAAAAGTACAATTATTTTTTCGCCACAACTTCTACAACATTTCCGTCTTTAGTTGTCATGGTAAGTTTATTTAAATGGCTTCAACCTGCCTTAGGACAAAGATTATCTAGAACTCTCCGTCTTAATTTCGTAACGTAAAGTATTTCCCAAGCATATATATTAAAAAAAAAAATATTGTAATCAGTTTGGTATGACCGTGACTTGTCACAGGACCATTCTCGAGTTTGAGGTCACAATGAAACTTGTACCTCAATAATAAAACTTTTATTTTTGCCCCATCCCCTTCTGCCTTTACACTTCAGTTTGTACCCGGTATAGTTTTGTCCTCCTCTCCTCTTCCCACTCATCACTGCATTGCGGTGAATGAACACTGGATTGAATAGCGGAAGAGAGAGGTCAAAAAAAAGGCAAACCGAAAACTCAAAAATAAGGCAAATAGTTATTAAATAAATTATTTCTCAAGCATACCAAGTGGTCTGAAATCGTCGGAAATTTAAAGTCGTCAAAAACGTCGTTATCAGTATGGTTATATAATAAAAAAATAATACATGGTTGCTTGTGGATATGGCACATCTCTTCTAGTGTTCAATTTTATATCTCACTTGTTTGCTGCGCTCACTCGTGAGATATCGAGTTGAACACTCGAAGAGATATTCCATATGTACGCGCGCCCATGGTTTATCCTCTATATATTTTACATTTTTTTTCTTGGTATATTTCTCTCTAGACATTGTATGGTAACTCCATATTCAAACTCAAAAAAGTGTGTTTTTTCTTTACATCTTACAACAAACGGTTGTATAGTATTCTTTGAAGTAGTTATGAGGAAACTTTAAGAGAGAATTTGTACATCATGCGGCTACAATTCTTTAGAAAACCTTTTGTTGTATTTTCCACGCATATTGCATCGACTTCGGACGCTTTACCTTTCTTTTCCCACTAGATATCTTTTTGTACTTAGCATCTTAGTTTTATATCATTTATCTTGACAATAAAGGCCTGAGGCTTGCACATAATAGTTTGGTCAACTAATGAGCCTATGGCCCTCTGAATAAAGAACGATTAAAACTTAATAAGAAGCCTAATTATTTAAAAAGCTAATTAAGTATTATCGCGAATTTTGATTTCCTTTTTGTAACATTTTTTAACGTTTCGTGAGGTTTCCTGTTTATATCATTCGCCCTTAAAGTGCGGCTTCGACTAATATTGCACTACCATTAGAACAGAAATTTGTTCAAAACCCCAATCCACCGTAGGAAAAATGATGGCGGATGTATATTTTACCACAAGGCCTTGCGAACCTAACACAGCCAAAAGGGTCAAAGAAAACCAAATTTTTACAATATACGTCCCTGTACTAAGTACATTAAGTATCCTAGGTTTGAAGATTGTTTAACGTTTCTGTGCGTTTTTATGAACGTTGTTTAGGTTTTCGTGCGCTAAGAACTATGGGAAAAATGTACCAGTCGCCATCTTTTTTCCTACGGAGGATTCAGTTCTAATCCCAACTAATAAACGTTAACCGGCTCCTGTGCAACTGGCATTTGGATGAAGCAGATTTGATGGCTCAGAAATAAGATAATAGCGTAAAGTTTTGAATTTCGATTCTATGACTCAATGTCTCGCGTTTTTTTGCTAATATTGTCGTCCTCCATAAGACTTATCCCAGTCCTCTTGTCGCAATTTCAAGCCTGGCGCACAAAACCTTGGGAGAAGTCATGACTCCTCAGGGAGGCGGGGGTGTATGACGAATGCAAGACTAAGATGTAGAGGGACTCTTTACTCACAGTGCACTAACCCCGGGCACTAACTGTGACTCAACATACGATGAGTTAAATTTACTTTTGTGTACTTCCTAGCTTGTAGCTGAATGAATGTATAATAAATACACGAAGATTCTAGTCAGTATTCACTTGACTGGGTTATCGATGCTGATAACAATGGGGTGACAGATCAACACGACTCTTATCTACGCATAATTAGCCAGCCAATTTAGAGCTTTGCTCGAGCGAGTGTACCTTTCAGGGAACTTCCCCTTCAGTATGGCAAATAGAGGGAACGATCTTTGAATATTTTGCTAAGAAAAATTTGATCTTGGGTTAAATTAAATCTTTTATTTATTTACTTTATTTTGTTTTGAATTTCGATCTCTTTTTACACTTGTTTCTGAAGGGCACTTAACGCTGTGTCAGTTAAAAGGAGGACTTTAAACCAGAGGAGGGCCGTACTACTGTGGTTTAGTTTAGACTGTGATTGTGCGTCTGCTTTGATAGTTTTGTCACTAAACACGGATTTCGTGCAAGCAAAACCAGGGAAGGGAACTCAGGACAAAGCAAAAACAGAAGAATACCGATCAGTCACTAAGTCACTCTGCCAGACCTTGCGTGACTCTTTAGTCTAGTCCCACATTTCTCAAGGGTACTAGAAAAATTGCATGACGAACGCAACAAGAATGTGATTACATGGGAGATAGCTATGAGAAACATTGCCTAGCATATGAGAAACATTGCCTAGCATATGAGAAACATTGCCTAGCATATGAGCATGTTTGCATGGAAAGTGGCCCAACCACAATCCAAATGTTTTAAACGTAAACTAAATGTAAAATTTAAATCTCAATTGTCATGAATTAGATTCTAGTCTCCTTCGCAGTCGCTGCAAGACCCAAAGAACAGCTATAAAGTTTACCTGGTTTCCAGGCTCTCTCTTCTTTTCCCCTCATGGAAGGCAGAGAGACTTTGAAGAAGACTAATTAGCTCCCTGTCCCTTGACGGTTGAAACATATTTTAATTTCACGATCAGAGTTGATAAAGAAACGTTCAGTCCTCACTTGAATACACCGAATATCACTTCGAAAACCATGTCTCTAGTCAGAGAAAAGTGGCAAACAAAAAGAACCACCATGTGCATTAGAGAATTGAAGTTTACGTTCAACTGAACGGTTTTTTCAGTAATGTAAAGTCTGATGCTTGAGGGGAGGTTGCAGAATTTATTGCTTTAACAACACGCTGAATATGCCCGTATTAAAGCTTGAACCAGAAGAATAAAAGAAAAATCTATCTTCTACTCCTTTCCTGCTGGTTGTTTTTATAGGTTCGATTTTCAAATGTTCACCCCACCACCACCCCCGTGCTCAAGGTCACGCAAAATAGATCTGCATGATAAATTCCAGCCAAGTAATTTTCTATTCAAATTTTGTTAAACCACCGCAGGCTATATTAACACCCGTCTAATCACGAACACGACAAGGTAACTTGAGAGATCGAAACTGAAACTTCCTTGATCAGTTTTCAAAGCAAGGATTTCACAACAGAAACCATGTCTGTCGTCAAGGAAAACTGGCAAACAACAAGACCCACCATCAGAGAAAGAAGCAAGTTTATGTTCAACAATGATCTCTTCAGCGATGTGAAGTTTGTTGTGCAAAAGGCCCATCAAGGCGAAAGTGAAAGTAAACAAGTGATTCCTGCTCACAAGTTTGTTCTGTCAATTAGCAGTCCTGTGTTTGAAGCCATGTTTTACGGTGAGCTGGCGGAGAGTCCAGACTCTATTGAACTGCCTGACTGTGAGTACGACAGTCTGTTGGAGTTGTTTCGTTACATGTACTGCGATGAAGCGATCTTGAGCGGAAGTAATGTGATGGGAGTGTTGTATTTGGCGAAGAAATACATGGTGCCTTCACTGGCTGATAAATGCACGGAATATCTGCAAGTTAACTTAGACCCATCAAATGTTTTCAGCATCTTTCCCTCTGCCCAGAAATATCAAGAGAAAAACCTGGTGGATGAATGCTGGAAAGTGATCGATGAACAGACAGAAGAGGCTGTGGAATCTGACGGATTTGCGACAATTGAGAGATCCTTACTTGAGTCAGTAGTTGAAAGAGATACCTTGTGCATTTCTGAGGTGGAATTATTCATGGCAGTCATGCAATGGGCGACAAAGGAATCGGAAAAGCAGGGTTTAGTAGCGGATGGTCAAGTAAAGAGAAGAATTCTCGGAGAGAAGATCGTGAAGGGAATACGTTTCCCATTGATGAAGAATGAAGAATTTGCCAGTGTGGTCCTTGACAGCAAAATACTCACTCTTGATGAGGTCACTGACATGTTCAAATGGTTTGCAGTAAAAGGCGCTCAAGTTGGATTTCCGGTATCGAAGAGAGCTGGTAGTTCCGGCCTTAAGCGATGTTTCAGATTTGGCTCAGTGGCGCCAGGTTGGAGTTATGATACTAGTTGGTTATTTTTTTCTGTAAACAAAAACATACTGTTGCACGGGGTCTACTTGTTTGGCAGTGAGGGTAATGATTACTCTGTGAACCTGACGATACTTCATTTGCCTAATTATGCTACTGTTGTATCTACTAAAGGTACATTTTCATCTTTGCGCAAAAGATCAAAGAATTATTGGGGCTTTGATGTTTTGTTTGACTCCCCTGTTTCTATAATTGAAGGCGACAGGTACGCTATTGAGGCTGTCATAAGTGGTCCTGACTCTTTTGGCGGAAGGAATGGTAATAGCCATGCCGAGAGTTCAGGGGTTACATTTAAGTTTAAAGATTGGACTGGTACAACTGGAGTAAAACAGGGACAACTTCCTGAGATTATCTTTAGCCTACAGGAGTAAATATTACAACAATGGGGCAGTGCGTTTGTTTTTCTTTTATTTTCTATAGAGAAAGAGTAAAAAGTACAGTTATTTTTTGCCACAACTGTTAATTAATATTTCCGCCTTTAGTTTTAATGGTAATTTCATTTAATGGCTTCAACGTACCATAGGACGAATAATAGTAAGATTATGTAGAACTCTCCAACAACAACAACAACAACAACAACAACAACAACAATAATCTTTATTTCGTGCCCAGAAAAATTTTACAATAAAAATAAATACATGCAATGTGAAAAAATAGCAATGAAAAACAGAGCAAAGCCACTTAGAAATAGCTAAGGCTAATCGGCGAGCTAAGTGGCTGGGCCAAGCGGAGAAAAAGGTATTTTTAAGCACAAGTAAGGTATTGTTCAAGCACATAAAAAAAGATTGTAATTTTGTTATGACCGTAATTTGTCACGGGTACATTCTCGAGTTGAAGGTGACAATGAAACTTGTACCTCAATATTTAAACTTTTATTTTTGTACCACCCGCTTCTCCCTTTTCAGTTCAGTTTGTACCCGGTATAGCTTTGTCCTCTTCGACTCTTCCCACTCATCACTGTATTTCGGTGAATGAACACTGGATATAACAGGAGAAGAGAGAGAGAAAAAATAGGCGAACGAAAACTCAGAATTTAGGCAACACTGGACGAAAAAATGGATTTACCAGGGTAACCAAACTAGAGCAAAAGTGTAGCAAATGCCACATTTGCACAAATTTGCTCAAATCTACTCAGGAGCAAAGATTGATATTGCACTAGATTTGCCACCCGTAGCAAAGACGGTAAATGCCACATTTGCTCAGGATTTGCGCCTTTGCGCAAAGTTGATGTGTAGCTGTAGATTTGGGGGGCATTTACATATGGCTCAAATGTGATGGAAATTTGTTTGTTTGAACTATCTCCACACATGACGCAAATAAGTGCACAAATTTGCTGTTTTGTTCGACGTTTGCCCCTATTGTATAAGCATGTAAACTTATTACTTTGGGGAGGTTAACGCAGCGTTGCAAATGTTAGCGAAGCATTAAAACTTAACAGTGTTTGCTTGTGTAGCAAAGGTTGTTCAAAATATGATTTATTGATCATGTTTGCACATGTTGGCAACTGCAGGCAAATGTGATAATTGACACATATTGTTTTGCGTAGCAAATATGAGCAAACTTTTAACATTTTACACGTTTGCTCATGTAGCAAATGTTACCAAACCCTTTATTTTGAACAATTTTGTTGGGGGGTGGCAAATTTGATCAAACTCTTAATATTGGGAAATTTTGCTTGGAGCGGCAAATATGGTCCAAATCTAATTCTTGAACAAGTTTGCTTGGGGTAGCAAATGTGATCAAACTCTCACTATTGAGCAGGTCTGCTCAGATATAACAAATATAACCAAAGTCCAAGTTGTGACCAAGTTTGCTCGAGGGGGCAAAATATGCTTAAACTGTAAATATTGAGCAAGTTTATCCAGATGGAAAATAAGTTTAAAGAGAAAATCCAAGTAAAGAGTCAAAGTCAAAGATAATTCAGCAGTTACATTCCTTTTATAATCAATTATTTATTTATTTATTCATACTCTGTTCACTAGGAGAAAAACAATAACAATTTACCAGCCATGAAAACAGCTGCTTTCATAATATTTTTCGTTTTTGCCATTTCACATCCTGGTCACAAGATTACAGTAAATATTATATATTATTATATGGAGAAGAGTGTTTTACTGGGAACTAAACCACTCGTAGATTCCATACGCCACTTCATCCGGGACCCGAGTGGCGTATTTTCCGTATGTCACCTTTGTGAGTGTCGTATCGTTCAATGACCTCACGATTCCCGCCTTTTGCTTCTGTTGAATTGGTTTCTCCATATAATAAAAAGAACATTACACGTTGGCTCGAAGATATGAATTTTATGTTCTCGTGGCAAGAACAATATCTCACGAGTTCGCTTCGCTCACTCGTGAGATATTGTTCTTGCCACTCGAACATAAAATTCATATCTTCGAGCCAACGTGTAATATCCTCTATATATGATGTACTATATGAGTCAGTCTCTACTCTATTGTCAATCAGATGATAACTATAAATAGCCCATCAAAGAAGTATAGATATTCTAGTTGGGCTTTCTCAGAGTTGCCTTAAACCTGTTTCAAAAAAGAAGCCTTTTGGGTTTGGAGTACACGTACTCAAAAAACGGCTTATTTAAAGCTTTCACTCCTAGACCAATTTCATCATGACAATATAAGTATTCACTCAAACTAAACTGTTTGTTTGGAGACGAAATCCTGTGATATTACTATTCAAATGGAATTTTTTAGCAAACTTTTTGCTTACTATTATTTGTTGATTACGATTTTACAGAAAGAAATTTTAATTCTGAGGGGGGAGGGGGTGGGGGAGGGAATTTCTTAGGAGGGCCAAGGTTAATTTTTTCTACCACTTCATTATCTGTTTTAAATATAACTGAGTCAATAGCATTTTAACAACTAATTTAGATAGCTAGTAAAAGAAGCATGAAAGAAAAAATAAATAGCATTTCTGTGATTTGTACTCAGCTGTAAAAAGCAAAGTACAATCATTATGAAACTATATACTTCACTAAAAATTAATTATTAATGCACTAATTAAGGTGGGAAGAGACAAAGTCATATTCCATTACTTCTGAAAACAATATGAAAACCTCAAGAATCAATACTTCATTTGATGTGTGAATATTTTACATATCCTCTTTGAACAAGTTTCAATCATTGACAACTGCAAGTGGACACTCAAGTAATTGTTTATTAATTATGTCACAAGTTAAGGCAAGCTGAGTACTACTCTGTTTTGAGAATTTTTTTATCAATGAACATAAAACTCTACATTTATATTAGTATTAACAGAAATAACAGTGATTCTTAGGAGATCCATCTTTCACTAATGCACCAAACTACATACTGAATGTCAGGAAAATGACCATCTTCATGAGAAAGATGTTGTGACTTAGGTAACCCTGTGCAGATGTAAGAATCACAACTTTTCATTATCAAAAAATAATATAATTTCAATATATTAAAATCTTTTAGATTCCTTACAAGTTTACTTTAGGTGTGTTAATTTTGCTCATGGTTGATGTTTGGCCTGCTAAGCAAATGGTTAAGGTGGATCGTCTTGGTTAATACTTTGATGAAGCTCCTCGTATTTTCCTTGTTGTAAGAAAGATAAAAGATCATAAAAACAAAGACCAGCACTTCACGGCTGTAAGTATTCCAATGCATATTTCAACACCACCCTTGCCATTGTACTGTTGGTGGTTATGGATGTATATACATGTTTGATCTAGCCTAAAAATATACTGCTGCCTCTCTTTGCTCTTTGTCACTACTGTCATGTTTCAATTATTGTCTGCATTTTAGCCTCAAAAATTCCATACTGTACATGTAAATCAAGGTTTTTAAATTGAAGGGGTGAGTGCAAAACCATGCTAAGTGACGATTTGGGCGAAAAAAAAAAAAATTCGCGAAAGGGCTTCAATTTTTGCATGTGGTCTTCAATGTAATAGGAAAACGCGGCCCTCTATTTTGGTCGCTGGTTTTTGCTTCGTGTTCGAGTTATAACGTATGCAAAAATACTTGGCTTTTCCTAGCCATGTCTTTAGGAGTTTATTTGTTGAACAGCAAACAGGCAGACTGTTTATAGTGTATGAAGTCAAAATCAAATCTCATAGCATATATAGAGCGGAAATCTGGGAACAGATTGTTTACGTCGGGTATTGTGACGTGAGCACAACACGTGAATCGATCGAGAGTCAAACGAACTTCCTCGAACAAAAAAGAGATGTGCCGCATTAGAGCTCTGTCAACTAATATCTTAAGCATTGTTTTAAAGTACCTTGTATGCCTGCCTGGTGGTTGAGAGGCATCATAAAGTCTCGATAAACCCGTAAGTCATCAGCACGTTTTAAAGAATCAAAATGTGTTCTGAAACTTCGAAGGCAGCTGATATATCGTAATCGTGTTATCGGCGTTCGAAGTCAGATCGAGCCCGGCAGCAAAGTCCAAGAGCAGTTCTTGCCAAAGAAAAATACCCTCTGGTGAGTCGTGGCCCATTTGCCAAGCGTTGCTAGCGTCAAAGTTTGGAAAGCGAGAACTGGTTTTAGACATAAAATTTGTCTTGTATCGACCGCCATGTTTTCCCGCGCACGAGGTGTAAAGACCCTTCCCGGCATGCATTGCGATCACGTTCTGCGGACGTTTCTCGAACTGGTAACTAGATTGTTTAAACATAAGAATGGCCAACAAGAAGATCTGTTAGATCTTATAACCGCGCTTTTAAAATTTAACTGTTTTCTTAGTACTACAGTCGCAACGCAGTGCATATTCCAAAGCAATCTTTGATGATTCATTGATTACTGTAGACATCACAGCACTTGATCAACATAAACTCTATTATCGCACCATCAGTCGTAGCCGTTGTGACATCTCCGATGACGTAATAGTCTTGATCTGGAAGTTTCTTCGGGATATGTATGGGCATGAAGATACGAACACTATTACAAACCGCTTTCTTTCTTTAAAGTCACGATTAAATTTAATTGTTTTTTTCCCTTGAGTTAAGGGTTAGCAAAGAAGTCACACGAGTCACATAATTCAAGAATTGCGTTATCTACGGCTATCTTTAGTACGGTGGTTATTTCCCTATCAATGACGTAATCTTTGCACGTTCTGACACGTTCTTTGCTTGGCTTCCAAACATTTAATTTTCTTTCCGATCTATGAATTCGCTGCGATGAAACAGTCAAAGGATTTACTTCATTTGCCTAAAACCGCAAGAAATACTCGCAAAATTACAAATAAATTAATCACCGTCGCTTCTGCCGAAATAAACTTGCAAAGTAAACACGATCTTATTTGTCACGTAGGGAAAGTGAAAGCTGCAACGTCAGCGCATTCCATGGCTGACGTAATACCTTTTTTCAGCGTATTTATTATTCCCTTTAAATCCAACGCTTTGATAAAGCGAAAAGAAAATATATTTTACCCACAAAAAAGAAAACAATATCCGTAAAATTGTTCGTGTGTTTGTTTTAACAGCTTCTGGCGGAAAAACATCACACGTTGCGTGACTCAAAGTTTGGCCGAGCGGAGGTCTGCGTCTGGTCACCGACAAAAAAAATACAAAAAACAAGATCTGTTAGATCTTATAACCGCGCTTTAAAAATTTAACTGTTTAGGTAGCGCTACAGTTGCAATGCAATGCACATTCCAAAGCAGTCCTTGATGATTCTTTTCTTACTGTAGACATCACATCACTTGATCAACACAAACTCTATTATTGCACCATCAGTCGTAGCCGTTGTCTCCCATGACGTAATGGTCTTAATTTGGAACTTTCTTCGGGATATGTATGGGCATGAAGATACGAGCACTAAACTCTATCCCGACCGTAGATTGAAAACGTGACAGAAAATTGGCGTTACTTTCGATTCTCACCAAATTTGGACAGTGGGATGATCTCATCATTAGCCAATTACAGGCCATTTCTCAGCTCTTTTCGTCATATCCCCCGCTCGGGAGAATTTTGTCAAGTTAGCTAATTTAGTATGCAAGCCACCGTAATGGCGGTCGCCCTCATCGAAATGTTTATTTGCTCAAAATTGGGGCAAAATCTTTCGGAGATGGAAGTCCGGACATTTGTAAGGATACAGAAAGTAATTTGGGACCAGTTGCTGGCTTCTAAGGCTTAATTTATCCAGAAGTAAGCTGTATTTTCGTTTTCGTGCCGAAAGCCACGCGGCGAAACATTATCGGCTTGTTATGCTCTCCTGTTCTGTTTTTTCTCTTGGTCATTTTTGTAGCCCGCCGAGGCCAGTCTTTCGTCCAAATCAGTTGAAAAAAGTTCGAAAAAGATGTTCCCATTCAAGTTTAAGCTCTCAGGCGATAATTGTGGAGTTTTTTGGCCGAAACGTCGGCTTTGTTATGTTCGTGTTTTTCGGTTGCTATGGGCGACCGTGGCTTCCTTTGTTAGGTCAAGTCTGGGGAGTGAGGTCACAAAAAAATTCGAATTAATTCTGGTTTTGTTCCATTTCGCTGAAATTTTAACACGATAAAACTGGATTGTTAACGAATAGATTTACCGCCTACCGATGTGTGGTAGCTATTAACGCTGAAGTGATATATCGCTTCGAAATCAGGGTTTTGAAGAGATTTTTTTGCAACGTGTGGGTTCGGCGTGATTTTGTAATCGGTTTTTGTTGACCCCGAAGGAAAAAATATCCGGAAAAGGTCGTTTCATCGACGATTCAAAGGAATATAAATATGTATATGTTCCGAGCGAAATTTCTACTGAAAAAATATAATTTTTGACGAACGCTGGGTTTTTAATTTTTTCCCGCGAAAGTCAGTATCGGAGATGAGATTTATTTAAAATGTTTCAACAGCTTTTGGCGAGTAAACATCACAGGTTGCGTGACTCAAAATTTGGCCGAGTGGAAGCTTGGGTCCGGTCGCAGACAAAACTGCGAAAAAAAAAAACCACGGGTAAACCATGAACCGCGCTCGGCCCATGGCCGCGCGGTTAAAAATAATAAACCACGGGTAAACCTAGAACCGCGCTCGGCCCATGGCCGCGCGGTTAACAAGTAGCGATCGATTGTAACATAGATCTGTGATCCAGGTTGCGTTGATTTTATTTCAAATCGGCATGATTTGTAGTGTTTTGAGCTTCTGGGATCAGCGGACATGCAGATGTATGGAGACCCGTACGTTGCGGAGAAGAGTTAATCTGTTAATCTGTCGGCCCTATTTATAGCGCGTTTTCACGTGAAATCAACATCATTGAGCTTATAAGTTGCGTGAAATTACCGTTTGCTGTTTTCTAAGTGAAACTAGCACCCTTACCGTCAAGCGTTAACGTGAAATCAACATTTTAACCTATTTAGACCTGAAATTAACATCATTGAGCTTATGCGCTGCGTGAAATTGACATTTTGCTGGTTTCTAAGTGAAACCAACATCCTTGCCGTCAAGCGTTAACGTGAAATCAACATTTTAACCTATTTAGACCTGAAATCAACATCATTGAGCTTATGCGCTGCGTGAAATTGACATTTTGTTGGTTTCTAAGTGAAATCAACCTCCTTGCTGTCACGCGTTAACGTGAAATCAACATCATTGAGCTTATAAGTTGCGTGAAATTACCGTTTGCTGTTTTCTAAGTGAAACTAGCATCCTTACCGTCAAGCGTTAACGTGAAATCAACATTTTAACCTATTTAGACCTGAAATTAACATCATTGAGCTTATACGCTGCGTGAAATTGACATTTTGCTGGTTTCTAAGTGAAACCAACATCCTTGCCGTCACGCGTTAACGTGAAATCAACATTTTAACCTATTTAGACCTGAAATCAACATCATTGAGCTTATGCGTTGCGTGAAATTGACATTTTGCTCGTTTCTAAGAGAAATCAACCTCCTTGCTGTCACGCGTTAACGTGAAATCAACATTTAAACCTTTTTTGACCTAAAATCAACATTTTTGAGCTTATGCGTTGCGTGAAATTGACATTTTGCTGCTTTCTAAGTGAAATCAAAGTCCTTGCGGACGCGGCGGGCCGATCCTTTGTTATGATAAACCGAGGCGAGACTTCGACTTATAACAAAGGCTTGGCTTGGCTATTATAACAAAGGATCGGCTCTGTTTATCATAACAAAGGCCCGGCTTCGTTTATTTGAAGACCTCGGCGGGAAAAGGGCGCTAGGTATTTTAATCAAAAGTGAACTTTGTCGAAAACGCTCCATTAATTTCGCATGCAGTTTTGTTTAGGTTAATGTTTAACAATGTCCCGTAGTTTTTCCGCTAAGCTTCGCTTCGTTTTCGAGATATTGCGTGTGCAGAAAAACCACTCGGTTTTCCTAGCGGCGTCTTTATTAAAACGAAGCAAAAACCAGCGACAAAAATACAGGACCACGTTTTTCTATTACATTGAAGACCACATGCAAAAATTCAAGCCCTTTCGCGAAATTTTTTTTTCCACCCAAATCGTCACTTAGCATGGTTTTGCACTCACCCCTTCAATTATTAATCAACCGGGTAGTCATGAGGTTCTGCACATAGACTTGTTTAAGTGTTGTTTTTCCCTGACAATTGCTGTAACAGTTCAGGATCAGCTGTGAAGAGGCACCAGCAAAACTCAAACACCCCTTTTAAAGCATACATAATCCTAAAAAGAAAGAGTGATTCTTCAAAGCTTCAACCAATCAGAGCTCGTAGTAAGATTCTAAACAAGTCTACACCATAGGCATGCAATTTTAGGGGCTAAAATACAAACATTTCTCTTCTACAAAACAGCGCCACTAAAAGAACGCAATGAAGGTTGGCTGTATTTGAAGAACCACAGGGGGTATGACTAGTCTGTGAATGCTTTGGAAGTTCTTACCATGTCCTTATAACAAAGCAAATTCAGGAGCATCATCTGGTGCCTTTCGCTCTGAAGGGGGACCATTCCTCCTCTTTATCATCATTGACTCACTTCTTTGTGACAGCCTTCTCTTGTATTTGCGATCAAGTCGAGAAAAAAGGCTGGTTAAATTTTCACTCCACATTAAAGGCCTCCTACGCAGGACTTTCCTTTTGGGTGCATCTTCATCCCTAGAACTTTCCTCTTCACCATGTGTATTGTCCTCAGATACTTAATGTTCTGAGGACATGTAATCCACACTCATGAATTGTTCAAAACCCCTCTTTTCCTCATTTGAAATTGACGAGGACTGTGCAAGGGCTTTCACTCTTTTTAGCCGTTTCTGTAACAAACAGAAATATTACCAAACACACTTGAGCACACTTGAATTTTTATCAATAGCTTCAGCATTACCCAACCTGCAGGCAGTGTAGTTAATCCAGGCAGAGACAGAAATAAGGAAAAAAAACTGCTTAAAAAAATTATGTTGGTTGGAAAAGGAAAGTTGAGTTAACTTAAAAACGAGAACAACTTTAAAAGAACAGAAAAGCTGAATGAAGAAACTTGAGCATCAAATGAAAGACAAAGAAGAGGCAACTATCTCATTTCTATAAAAATATCATCTATTTCTGTATTCTGTCCTTTTTTACTTCAAAGTAAGGTTAACAAAGATGTGTTCGACATATTAAATTGAGCAGTGATTTAAGCTTATGGAATAGCAAGATAATGCTTCCCCATTCCCTTCATTGTGATTTATATTTTAATTGTTTAAAGGAGGGCCACGAGTTTATCAGTCAATGACTGTAAAGTGTTTTTACCCTCATTAAATAAAGTTACTTACTTACTTACTTACTTCCCCATGTGTATTGTCCTCAGATACTGAATGTTCTGAGGACATGTAATCCACACTCATTGTTGCTTTAGCATTACCCATGTATCAGAAGCATGATGTTGCCTGGTTATTGTTGCTAGGGCAACAATAACCTGCTGTATAGACAAATTTCAGGCACATTTTCATAAGTGGTCACCACTTGATGTCCAGGAAGGACACATCACAAGATTGTTCACAAAACATATACTTGTCTTTGTCATAACTATTAAGAGAAACAACAAAATCATTTGACTCCCTAGCCACCTTCCTAGTTTAAAATACTGCATAATAGTTGATGCATAGCTGATTGATTTCTCTCAGTAACAGAAATGACTGTTGAGACAACAAAATTTAACATAACTCATCAAATTGGGATAGGTACATGTATGTTGAGTTCAAAAGTTAATTCAAAAACCTTGAAACCATGTTATGACCTTGTATGGTGTATAGCTGTATTTAAAAAAAGGCAATTTGTTGGTGGTATTGGTGTTCCACTGCATTACTACCATGACAACATTAATCAAAATTATACCATTAATAAACCCCATGGATTTGCCTTAGGGTTGGTCCTTATTAATAACAATGATGTTCCCAGTTTTGCAAAAATATGTAATATCAAATAGCACCATTTCTACTGAATAATTTATGTTGGCCTTACAGTAACCAAGGAGGTTCTACTCACTGTATTCTTCCTGCTTCTGATACATGCTCCTCAGCAATTCTTTCTCTTTCTTACCATCTTTAATTTTTTGCTGCTGTTTCTTGGTCCTAAAATGTGACCTCATGGCAGCTGTCATTTGGGAAAACAGACATTAAAATGCTTTCAAATAGTATAATTCAAGGCTGTAGTTAAAGGAAAATTGAAGGTTGGCAGCTCTCATCAAGGAAACCTGAGGTTCCTACATGTAGCTCTAACAGGCTTTCATAAAAATGAAATCAAACAAGTTGCCCGAAGGCAAAGCTTGGTTACCTGAGGCACCCAGCCTCTGATAGACAACAGCCTTTTAATACCTGTAACTTTATTACATTATAGCTTGAAGAATTAAGGTTCAGGTCAAACAAAGATTTGATGGCATAGAGTTTTCCATAGATACATTAATATATTTTACCTAACCAAATTGTACAGAAATATACTAACCTCGGATGAGAGTAACTGGTGTGGAAGTCTCTGTGCTTCGCACTCCATCTATTATGGCTGCATTAACAGCTTGGTTATCTTGGTGGTTAACCTAAATATGATTGCACAAAATGAGTTAGAAGTGTGGCTGTTTGAAATATTTCGTGAAATAAGGTACATAATATACAGCTGTATATGAGCTTAATATAAATGTACATGTACTTGACATTCTCATAAGGGGTCCTTGAAATGTACATGTATGGTTAATGTAAATCCACAGATTGTAATCATTACACCGAACAGTTTCATTAATTCAACTTGGCAAATTCTACAGTGAAACATCAGTATCAGACACCCTTTATTACTTTTTAAGTGGACACTGTCTCAGGTTGCAAAACTACCATCTAATTTTTACCTCAACAAGTGAAAAAACCTTTACAATGAATTCCACAGACACCTCTTTTAGGTACATGTAGATGCACACACAACAAGAAATGTTTTGTTACTGGTATCTACTTAAAGAATTTTGAATTATAAACTACTGTAATTACCTGAAACTCAGTGTGAGCATTAAGGACAACTACCAGTAACTTCAAGAGAAAATTCCCTGACTTTTATTTGATATTGCTCACAAACTATTGGATCAGAACTTTGCCCCAAACAAACAGTGTAGTCTGCAGTATTGTTATACAAAAACTGAGCCTGGGCCGCTTGGGAACAAACAAGAAGTTTTTCTCACTGCTCTTCCTTTATCAGTGGTGATAATGCGTAATGGATAATGTTTGCTTCTGGGTTGAAATCATTTTACTTTATTAGTTCAAACTCAACTCATTCTAGTTCAAATTATTATAGTTACAACAATTTTCTGATTTACAATGTTTGCTCTGTAGTAAAGGACATGACAAATGGTGCTTGGAGTCAAACGGTTTTACTTGGAAGGTTTAGACACCTGAAGATCTCTGAAACAATAATTGCCTATGGCAGAAAATCATATAAGGAAAAGCATGTATCAAGGCTGTGCTCTAAGGAGAATTGCAGGGTACATTATAAAGGTTCTTATTTAGAAAATCTCGGGTGCCCAACTCTTACAAGCTTTCATAAAAGTGAAGGTAAAAAGCTGCCCAAAGACAAAACTTGGTCGCCCTGATAACTTGCATGGCCACCAAGTCTCAACAAATTAATAAAACATAAACTTACTTTTGAGAAAGATCCCATTTAACATCTTCTCCATTCTCACCGGTCAAAGTACAATATACATCCCTTACATGGACCACTGCCACCAACACTAGCCGAATGGGCTATTGACCCGTGGCCCTTGAGGGCGAACGGTCTAATTGTTTTAGTATCACCCAACTAGTCGGACAGAAAAGGTAATAATAAAGTTACAAATGCAAGTTGAAGAAATATTTATTTGGGAATAAAACGAAAGAAAGCGTCACGCTCGATGGCGCCGATTTCGCTACTCGATGACTATTACTAATAGTCCCCTAGTAGCGTAGCCAATCAAAATGCGGGATTTGCATTAGTCCACTAGTTGGGTGATACTAATTCAACATATTTCGGCGGGAAAGTGCCGCAGCAGTGACTAGTACCAAGCTCGCAACTAAATTGTTTCCTATTCCATAGGAAACAAACAAGCCAATAGAACCTCGTTTAAATGGAGAGAGAACACCGCTGGCGAGCGTCGTCGTATGAGAAACGAAAGAAAGAAGGGGAAACGGCTTCAGAGGAGAAAAGCAAATGATCATAGTAAGCTCGAAGCGAACGCAGTCATCGAGGGTCTCGCCGAACGATTACATAAAGAATCGGAGCAAAACCAGCGACATCTTTTCCTTGCACGGAAATGCTATTTAAAATGGAAGACAAACAAAGATTTGTTACTTCGGGAGAACGGCGGAAGGGTACCCCGGTCGGCCTGTCTATATGGGACGGGAACAAAGGTAATTCCTAATTAAAAGTTGAACTTTTCCTTTTATTTGAAATACGTTCTGTGTTATTTAATTTAAGTTACAATATATATGTTCTTGCGTTATGTAAAGGGTTAAAATTTGCAGTGAATTTTTCATTAAGGTGTGGGATAACAGAAAAACACCTCATGCACTTTTGCATCTGATAAAATAGCAAAGGAATAGCAAACAGTACATTTGTCACAAACCTCGTTCTCTTAAAGTGGCTCAGAAGAGTTTCCTTATTTCTTGATACTAATTATGTGATGGGTCGATGCTACAACACTGTTTCATTTTTGAAAATGGTATCAAACAAATGTCCATTGTTCAACAAGTTTTGATAATTTTTATACTATTTAAGGTTTCCATAGCAACACTAAAGTATCTAAGAAACACCATTAATTTAGGCTTCATCTACCCGTAGCTCTGGAGCGAGTTCAGTGACCTCCATTTTTCATCATCGAATTTTAATTGGCATATCAAGATTCATCTGATTTGGTGGCCTTTTGGCTTAGTTTATGCACAATTGGGCATAAGTTTAAATATATGCACAAGGAAGGTGTCAAAGTCGTCAAGATAATGACAACACATGAAGTTTATAGACAGTGCCAGTGGTAGACTTGAGCAATTTCGTCCTGAGATTAAGGCTCTGGAAGACACTTTTAGAGAATTCTATAGATATTAAACAATATTTCAAGAAAAAGAAGAGGGGAGGGAAGGTTGCAGCCCCCTGGCAGCACCTCAGTTTGAATCTGCCCATGAGCACAATAAGGTGGCATGGGGAAGTATAGTTCTACAATATTATCAATAAAGCTACTGAGTATCACTTTTAAGTTGGTTAGTTCAGTGACATGTTTTTGTGTGCCTGTGTTTTAGATGTTTTCCTTAGGTGGCACAGGAGTTAATCCCAATGTTTCTGAAATTGAGTGGCATCACTTAATGTCCTACACAAGATAAAGATGGCCATGAAGTAAAGGTTCAACTTGGACAAGGCGTTTTCGGTCAGTGTGTGAAGAAGTACTACAAGGGCATTCCAGTAGCTGTCAAAGTATTTCATCATCTCTCCTCTTCTCAGGATGTCAGAAATGACGCTACTACTATGGCACAATGCTCGTATGCATCAATACCTCATTTGTGAAGTATATATGAAATAATTCATATTTGAACTGCGGTAGTAGATGAAAGTGAAGATTGATCATCGCAGTAAATTTTCCAATTTAAGCAATTGGAAGGAAGAAGCCTGAAAAAAAATCAGGGCTTCAACTGGATTCGAACCCGTGACCTCCGCGATACCGGCGCTCAAGTTGGATTTCCGGTATCGAAGAGAGGTGCTTGTTCCAGCGTTGAACGATGTTTCAGATTTGGCTCAGTGGTGCCAGGTTGGAGTAATGATGGTTATAGTAAATTAACTCTCCGTGTAAACTAAAACATACTGTTGAACGGGGTCTACTTGTTTGGTAGTGAGGGTAATGATTACTCTGTAAGTCTTACGTTATATCAATATCAGTGCCCTAGTTACGCTTCTGTCGTATCTACTAAAGGTACATTTTCATCTTTGCACAACAAATCAAAGAATTATTGGGGCTTTGATGTTTTGTTTGACCCCCCTGTTTCTATAATTAAAGGCATCAGGTACCTTATTGAGGCTGCCATAAGTGGTCCTGACTGTTTTAGCGGAAGGAATGGTAATAGCCATGTTGAGAGTTCAGGGGTTACATTTAAATTTGATGATTGGTGTGGTACCACTGGAGTAAAACAGGGACAACTTCCTGAAATTATCTTTAACCTACAAGAGTAAATATTACAACAATGGGGCAGTCCGTTTGTTTTTCTTTCTTTTTCTATAAATAAACAGGAACGGGAGTAAAAAGTACAATTAATTTTTCGCCACCACTTCTACAACATTTCTGTGTTTAGTTGTCCTTGTTACGCTAAATAACAGCTGTGTTTCCATAGGTAATCGTATGAATGCAAGCTCAATTATGAATTTACACTACGAGTCATATTTGAAAATTCTCTCAAAATTGCACAAGCCTTTAGGGGAGTGCAATTTGAAAGAATTTTCAAACATCACGAGTAGTGTAAATCCTTTATTGCTTGAGCTTTCATACGATTACTCAAATATCATCTGACTGAGAAAATTCCGAACGCGCGCGCATTTATTTGCACTGCAGTGCAAATTTAAAATTAACGATAAAATTGGCCTACTCTCAGGCAATCACAAAGAAGAAATTTTGTCAGTCATAAAATAAAGCTAGTAATTCCATGTAATAGCTTTAACGTATCTTAGGACAAAGATTTTCTAGCACTCGCCGTCAGAGGTTCGTAACGTGAGGTGTCGCCCACTCACATGAAAAAAAAAAAAGATTCTCATGTTTTATGACCGTGACTTATCACGCGACCATTCTCGAGTTGAAGGTCACAATGTAATTTGTACCTGTATATTTCAACTTTTATTTTCGCCCCACCTGTTCTACGTTTTCACTCCTTTTTGCACCCGGTATGCTACGATTATCAGTCGAGTAAGGCGTGACGAAATTTTGGTGACTAGGTTTTAACGTTCAACTTGTGTTGTTGTCACGGCAACTGGCTCCGTTTCCAGTGGCAACTTGTCGGCCTTTGACGTAAACCGCACGAAATTTAAGGCGACAATACTGTTACCAATAGACCTTGTTGCCCGTGGGAACACCGTAATTTTAAGTCCAAAAATTCGTCATTTAAGCTCCGTCGCTCCTTACTCAACTGATAATCGTAGTAGTTTTAGAAGTCAGCATCTGAGATCATGAGAAGCTAATGGATTTTTCTCATCGCTACTAAACTAATCATTTTCACCTTATTAGTAGTACTAGTGTTAGCGCGCCATAAAAAATCATCAACTACCGGTTGTCTTGAGTATTTCAGTCAGGTCTATGCTTTAATTGCTGCAAGGCACTTGAATTACCGCAAGACACTTGAATTGCTACTGGCAAATAGTAGATAGTAGACTGCAAAGTAGCTTTGTTAAAGCACACAGTTTACGAAATTTGGGAATATAAATTTATTATGGTATATTTTACAGACGAGGCGCTTTTCATTTTCATTGTTGTTACCATTTCCTGGCGCATCTTCGAATTGAAGTAGGGAGCAGGCGTTAGATGAAATATTTCCAAAGCCGATCCGTTCCTTGTAATAAATGTTCAGAGGTATACAGTAAGGGTGGTTGTTTATAAGGCCCAGTCCACACTACGCCGGAGAAATTTAGAAACGCGGCTCTATTTATACGGTTTGGCCTACCGTCCACACTAATCCGTCACGAAAACGGAGCTTTTCGAAAACTCTCTTCAAACCGGAGGAGTTTGAAAACGCTGTCTTTGCTGTGTCGTGTGGACGGAGAGCATTTTGGAAAAACATTTTCAAAAACGATGACGTCACGATAATCATGTGATTTCCCTGCATGAGTTTTCCTCAAACACAAATACAAAATGAGCGCTGATTGTTGTATTTTCAAATTTCTCCGGCATGGTGTAGACAGGGCCTAAGACTGATATCGTTTTAATTTATGGAAGGAGGTGTAAACGGTAAGCCGGTCTTCTTCGATTTTATCATGTTGTAGCGTTTTAAAACACTGCTTGCTAACCGTTAGCTTCAGTGTTTTTATACATTCTTATTACTTATGGCTAACTTTATTTTATCACAATGAATTGAGTAATTTTTGTATTGCTCTTCGGTGTTGTTTTATTTTTTAAAACGATAATGAAATTTAGAAAGAAAACGATTTCGGATTTGTGTTTGCTCTCTCGAAGGAATACATGTAAACGTCTAATGCGCAAGCATCACTTGATGTGAACTGCGCAAGTCCTTACATGAGCGCATAAATTTCTAGATCGTACTATGGTTTCAATCTGTTCATTATCAAAGAACGGGGCTAGACTTGTTGTTGAGAGTTGTTTATATCCGTGTAATCGTAAAGATGTAAAAGAATAGAGAAGAGCAGAGTTGAAAGCTGATTAAAGTAGTTGAAACCTCACAAGTTCCGAAGTGATGTTCAATTTTTGTAAAGGGCAACAGAGTTAATCCTTAGCAAAGTCCTTCTTTTACAACATTTATGTTTTTTCTTTTTTCAATTGCTACATCTTTTCTGTTTTAATCTCTATTGGGATATCTTCTCCTCTTCAAGGTTTGCTAAGTTCACGTTTACCCAACAGCATCGAGTTAAACAGTGAGTGTTGTTGTTCAGTGTTAAATGACTGACACTGAACACTCCCGTTCAGGCCTGAATGTTTTTTTCAGGCTTTAATTTCACAACTGCTTCAGTTGTGTGTATGACTGCGATGAGCAATCATGTCTTCATATCTTTCTTCTTAGGTCAAATATATGATCTTTCATATATTCATTTGCATTCTTCATCATCTACGGGTATATTACGAACTCCCAATGTGGCCAGCTCCCAGTTGGCTTGATAGCTCAGTTTGTAGAGCACTGCACCGGTATCGCAGAGGTCATGGGTTCGAATCCCGTTCAGGCCTGAATTTTTTTCAGGCTTTAATTTGTATATAACTGCGATGATCAATCATGTCTTCTTATCATATCTTTGAACTTTCATATATTCATTTGCACTGAGGACAATCTCCACGTCACATTAAGTCAGTGTTCATGGAGCCAGTAAATTTATCCGAGTTTTCAATGTATTTATTTTGTTATCGCTGCAATCCTACTGACAAAAGCACCGCTCATGAACAATACGTGGCTACCTTGATTGCGCTTTCGTTTTTAGTACAGTCCGGAACGTATCGACACTCACCAAAGGAGAAATACCGAGTGTTCGTATTAGAGAAGATTTGGTATCATAGATGTAGAGAGTATATGAATTCAGTTCTCTCTGACACCAGGTGAACTGTAGGCAACCATTCCCGGGAGATGCAACTGACAAAGACCCATGTTGGATGATAGGAACAATAAAGCTAAGAAGAATTATTTTGTTAATGGTTATTTTAACATGGCGGCGATGACGTCAGTTTCATGAGATCTACAGAGGTGTTTGTGTCATGCAGATGTCCGTAAAGAGAGGTTCGACTCACTGTGTTATAATTAAAGAATAATTTACTAAATAATAATGTTGCAAACTTAAATTACATATAGTGTGATGTGAGGGTTACGTTTCATATATTGTTCCTACAGTTTTGTTACATAATATACTGATTTGTTTGGATTTTTCAGAGAGATTTGCGACTTATATGTTTGTAAGCAAAACCAGGGAATCACGACAAAGCAAAAACACACGAATACACCAATCAGTCATTAAGTCACGCTGCCAGCAAGACCTGGCGTGACTCTTTAGGGTAGTCAGCGCGTCTTTCTCCAGGGTACTGGAAAGATTGCATGACGAACCCAACGAAAGCCTGCGGCATTAGCTCTGGGCACGAGAATGCAATTACAAGAGATAGCTGTGAAAAACATTGCCTAGTGTATAAAAATGTTTGCATGGAAAGTGGTGGCCTAACTACAATCCAAATTTTCTATAAATTATAATCGATTACAGGTAGCCACGTAGCCACGCAGTAATGTAATGTGACTATTTCTCGTTCTAAAAACGTGTAAAAACGATAGACTGTGCACAAACCATCCAGGTTTTCAAGGGGTACAACTTCGAGTGGCCTGGTATTTCGCAGTTACGTATACCGAGGGCAAATAAAGTGTTCGAAAACTTTCGTCCCAAAACCTTTGTCCGAAAAAAATTGATCCCACCGAAACAATACACCAGACTGCCATTAGTGACGAGAAAATGTTGCTGCTTACCGGGTAAATTGGGAAGGAATGTTACACCCGTTTTCAGTGTTACGTGCACACGCGACATCTTTCGACCATCTTTCGACATGCTATGTAAACGGCTGAAAGACCATTTAACTGTAAAACTCGCAATTTTTCCGGCTTTTTAATGAGTAAGACAAATAAATGATAATTATTGATCTCAAATGGCTGAAGAAGATTGTGGACATTGCAAATTTCTTGATTTACGGAACAAATCAAACGATTTGAGTGCAGTTGATTGGCTCTGAATAGTGACTTCCTGTAAAATTGGGCGGCTACTGCTTTTAATATTCGAAAGATGTAAACATTCAAAACAGTCGATTTGTCTCTCACAGAAAGACTTCTTAATACTCTTAGCCTTAGTTTGATGTCAAATAAATCGATCTTTCATTACTAAAAGTCGAGTTCAACCGTAAGAGAAGTCAGTTGTGCTTACATTTCTGACGTAGGCCAGGTTACATAGCGTGTAAAGAGATGTCATGTCGAAAGATGTCGCCTATGACCGTAACGTAACACTGAAAGCGGGCAGGTGTAAAAAGTCGTAACTCTTAGTTTACACGATCGACGAAATTCCCACCAGTTTGTTAAACTTGGAGTCTGGTGCTCAGCCAAAATTCGCGCAGGCTTATTACGTTTTTCCACTATGAAATTAACGGCTGCAAAAGAGAACAACCTGGATTCCAGGGTCCCTCTTCTTTTCTCCTCACCGGAAGAAGAGAGACCTTGGGAAAGAAGTTTTGAGAGAGACTTATTACTTCCGTGTCCCTTGACGGTTGAATCATATTTTAATTGGAATATCGGAGTTGACGTTCAGTCCTTACCGAATATCACTTCAGAAACCATGTCTCTATTCAAAGAAACCTGGAAAACGGTAAGACCCACCATTAAAGAAAGAAACATGTTTATGTTCAACAACGATCTTTTCAGTAATGTGACTTTCTTTTGCTTGAGGGGAGGGTTGCAGAATTTACTGCCCCAACAACACGCTGACTATGCCCGAGAATTACAGTCTGAACCAGAACGAAAGAAAAATCTATCTTGTACTCTTTTCCTGTTGATTAACTTTTCGGGTTCGATTTTCAAATTTCCCCACCACCACCACCTCCGTGCTAAAGGTCACGCAAACTCGATCTGCGTGATGAATTCTTGTTAGGTAATTTATATTCAAATTGTCTTCAAATACCGCAGGCTATATTTACTCCCGTCTTATCACGAAAACCACAAGGCAACGCAGTTGAGAGATCGAGACTGAAACTTCCTTCATCAGTTTTCAAAGTAAGGATTTCACAACAGAAACCATGTCTGTCGTCAAGGAAAACTGGCAAACAACAAGACCCACCATTAGAGAAAGAAGCAAGTTTATGTTCAACAATGATCTCTACAGCGATGTGAAGTTTGTTGTGCAAAAGGCCGATCAAGGCGAAAGTGAAAGTAAACCAGCGATTCCTGCTCACAAGTTTGTGCTGTCGATTAGCAGTCCTGTGTTTGAAGCCATGTTTTACAGTGAGCTGGCGGAGAGTACAGACTCTATTGAACTGCCTGACTGTGAGTACGACAGTCTGTTGGAGTTGTTTCGTTACATGTACAGCGATGAAGTGATCTTGAGCGGAAGTAATGTGATGGGAGTGTTGTATTTGGCGAAGAAATACATGGTGCCTTCACTGGCTGATAAATGCACCGAATATCTGCAAGAAAACTTAGATCCATCAAATGTTTTCAGCATCCTGCCATTTGCTCAGAAATATGAAGAGAAAAATCTGGTGGATCAGTGCTGGAAAGTAATCGATGAACAGGCAGAAGAGGCCGTGAAATGTGATGGATTTGCGACAATTGAGAGATCCTTACTTGAAGCAGTAGTTGAAAGGGATGCCTTAGACATTTCTGAGGTGGAATTATTCAAGGCAGTCATGCAGTGGGCGACAAAGGAATCGGAAAAGCAGGGTTTGGTCGCAGAGGGTAAAGTAAAAAGAAGAATTCTCGGAGAGAAGATCATGAAAGGAATACGTTTCCCAGTGATGACGCATAAAGAATTTGCCAGTGTGGTCCTTGACAGCAAACTACTCACTCTAGATGAGGTCACTGACATTGTCAAATATTTGAGCTCAGTAAAAGGCCCTCAAGTTGGATTTCCGGTATCGAAGAGAGGTGCTTGTTCCGGCCTTGAACGATGTTTCAGATTTGGCTCAGTGGTGTCAGGTTGTAGTAATAATGGTATTAGTATGTTAATTTTCTGTGTAAACAAAAACATACTGTTGAACGGGGTCTACTTGTTTGGTAGTGAGGGTAATGATTACTCTGTCAGTCTTACGTTATATCAATATCAGTGCACCAGTTACGCTACTGTTGTATCTACTGAAGGTACATTTTCATCTTTGCACAACAAATCAAAGAATTTTTGGGGCTTTGATGTTCTGTTTCACTGCCCTGTTTCTATAATTAAAGGCACCACGTATGGTATTGCTGCTGCAATAAGTGGTCCTGACTCTTTTGGGGGAAGGAATGGTAATAGCCATGTTGAGAGTTCAGGGGTTACATTTAAGTTTGTAGATTTGGCTGGTACAACTGAAGTAGAACAGGGGCAACTTCCTGAAATTATCTTTAGCCTGCAAGAGTAAATATTACAACATGATGGGGAAGTGTGTTTATGTTTCTTTCATTTTCAATTAATTTTTCGCCCCAACTTCTACCACATTTCGGTCTTAAGTCGTTTGGTCTAAATAACAGCTTTGTTTAGCTAGGAATTCCATTGAATGTTTTTATGTACCTTAGGGCAGGGATTATCTAGAACTCTCTGTCAGAAGGGTTCGTAAAGTAACGTGTTGCCCAAGCACATTAAAAAAAAAAAAGATTGTAATGCTTTGTGACCGTGACTTGTCACGGCTACATTCTCGAGTTGGCGGTCACAATGAAAGTTGTACCTCTGCATTTTAACTTTTATCTTCTTTTTGTTATCGGCATAGTTTTGTCCTCTTCGACTCTTCACACTCATCACTGAGTGAATTGCAATGAATAAACACTATTTTAAGTGCTTTTCAGTTCATCGCAAATCGGAAGTCAGCAGTTGAGATCACGAGAAACTGATGGCTTTTTTTCATCGCTACTAAACGAATCATTTCCAACTAGCTAGTGTTAGCGCGCCATAAACAACATTAATTGTCGGTTGCCTTGATTAGTTCAATTAGGTCTATTCTTGAATTGCTGCAAGGCAACTGAAAATATAGATGCTGTAGTAGACAGTACACAGTAGAATGCAAAGTAGCTTTGTTAAAGAGTACAGTTTACGAATTGGTTTGGGAGTTAAAATCTTACCGATGGCAGTCAATTTATTGTAGTATATTTTACTGACGAGGCGCTTTTCATGGAATTGTTGTTACCATTTCCTGGCGCGGCCTCAAACATGACGGGACGCACGGGGCTTCTACTGTAAGTACCGCAGGGAAATGGTAGGAAATTTTCCTAGCATTCCTTACATACTCTCACTAGGGTTCTTCGTCTTGCGACCAGGGGAGGCGTCAAAATCTGTTTCAGTGACATGTCGATGATATTAAATAAACTAGTAGTAATCATAAATTAGTGAAGTGCGTTCGATAGTTTAAAGGTTGGATAGGATGGTGATTTTTCTAGCACCTTGCTAGAGGGATTGAACTTAGTCCTGTGTAAAAACAGTTATTAACGCACAAACAAGAAGTGAAATAATAAACGTACTGTTCTCTTGTCTTTGGTTACGAACTATTTTCGAAGTAGTCAGTGTTTCTCGGAAACACAAGCCTTCTTTGAGATCAGGAGTTCAATGCCATCCATGGGATATAATGCATCAGTAAAATCTTCTGTTTGCTCAATTGATACTCCACTGTCATCTTTAGGGGTGTTTAGGTACTTTAGATCCCTGCTTTGTTGAGAGCAAGCCTCTCAGTCAAACAATTCCAGGATGAATCATGGTTCATAATTGCATTAGGAAACACACCGCCCCTCAAACTGGAATAATTTTTAGAAACAAAAGCATAGCCATTAGCCATAGGATCATAGGAATTCTGTTCAGACTTATGTATCTTCATGAAAAAGACATGCTTACTGTAAAAATGATCAACATTGTGAAATGAATACCATGTTTTGAAATTTCTGCTCAAATCAACAACAACCGATGAGTGTGGAATATGTTTTCTTACATAACATTTTAATCTGTCTTTCGACCTTCTTTTTTAAAGAGAATTTAGCACTGTGTCGATGATATTAAATAAAAAATAAACCAGAAAGGGCCGATGGAATATGAGACAAACTTTAAAATGAAGTCACGATATTAATAGTGCTTTAAAAGTAAATAGTGCGTTCGAGTCATTCCCGATGCTTTCAAATGATGGCGGACTCCACCGACGCCAACAATCTGGAACAAAACAAGGTCATTATATATCGGATCACGTCTAAACACACGCGAAGAAAGACTTGGGCAGGAAAAAAACGTGAGCGGGCAAAACCGGGGAATGCCGATAAATCAAGTAATCCCCCAATAATGGACGAATTACACAACATGAACCTTCCTCTGCTTCTCCCCTTGAACCAAGTTCAGATCTACAAACTGAACTTAAACATACCAAAGTGCCTACGAATGGATGTTGAGAGCAGTGAGCAGACATAAATGTCTTGTTTACGCAATGAAAGCCATCACAATAAACTCTGAGCTTGCATCGAGATGCTTGTCCGGTCGTAAAGGAGCGTTTGATTAATCAATCTAACACAGATCTTAAGGAATAAAAACCCAGATGATCTGGAATACTTGTCTGAGTATGTCGTTGGCAGTGGGAGCCTAGTGCAGTATTATCATGCTCGGCAATTGAAGTTATTGTATAGAAAATATCGCACAATTACACAGCCGAGGGCAAAAAAAGAAGCGCGAGGAGAAACTTAGTACATGGAACTAAAATAGATTGTCAATGCTTTATTAGACCATGCACGGCTACCAATCGCTTGACCAATCGCTTGGCCAATGGCTCGTACACGCAACGAATCGTAAAAGTCCGTAAGTAACGACCTGCGAAAGAAGTGAGCCCACCCCCCATCCTCTGAAAATAGAGGAACTAAGGTTCAAAAGTATAATTATTTTTCCAATCAGTAACCTAAATAACGTACGATAAACTGATGATGATTCAACTAGGGAAGGTATAGCTTATTCCAGGAGGCGTCATGAAGCGCCCTGGTAAAACAAACCCCGCAAAATTTTCATCAAGTATGAAATTACTACAATTGACAACTTTGCATCATTATTAACAGGAACGCATAAAAATAACGTTTAATCATATTGAAATTAAAAACTCGACCAGAGCAGTTAAATATTTATAAAGCAGACTAACGTAGCAGTGCATCATGAACAGTAAAAATAGTTTAAGGTATCTTACATCACGGTCTACATCTAAAGTGACCACCCATGTGCCAGCAACATAAATTTCAACTAAACTAAAGAACTTCTAAACGATTTATAAGAACTCAGTGTTTTTACGAATTACACCTACAGCCTTAGAGGAATACAGCCCTGTTATCATAGAATTAAAAAAAAAAAAAAAAAAAAAAACAGGAAAATATACCTACGGTAGAAGACATTTGCGTTCCCTCATGGGGTGAGAGATTCCCGCCCATATCAACTTTCTTTTCTCTCGCACGTTTAGAGATGCGCCACACTCGCGTTTTAGAGGCAGGGATCCCAACCATCGCTTACCTAACTTTTTAAAAACTCTACTTTTAGCCCTCCACCCAATCTACACATGTATTTCACTTGTGAAAAACTATTGATTTGCACAGTGTTTGGGTCGGACATTCTCGCCCAGATCAACTATCTTTTTTTCTCGGAAGTTCTCCCGCGTTTAGAGATGAGCCAAACTCGCGTTTTAGGTGCGGGAATCCCAATCAATACTTACCTAACTTTTTAAAGATGCTACTTTTAGCCCTGCCCCAAATCTACACACGTGTATTTCACTTGTGGAAGTCTATCGATTTGGAAAGTGCTTGAGTGAGAGGTTCTCGCCACTATCAACTTTCTTTTCTCTCGTAAGTTCTCGCGCGTTTAAAGAGACGCCACACTCGCGTTCTACGTGCTGGGATCCCTCACAAAGCTTACCTAACTTTTTAACCGAGCTGCTTTTATCCCTCCCACAAATCTACACACGTGTATTTCACTTGTTGAAGTCTTTCGATTTGGACAGTGCTTGGGTGAGAAATTCTCGCCCATATCAACTTTCTTTTCACTCGTAAGTTCTCGCGCGTTTAGAGATGCGCCACAGTCGCGTTTAAGGAGCGGGAATCCCAACCAACGCTTACCTAACTTTTAAAGATGCTACTTTTAGCCTCGCCCCAAATCTACACACGTGTATTTCACTCGTGGAAGCCTATGGATTTGGAGAGTGCTAGGGATGGACATTCTTACCCATATCAGTTTTCTTTTCTCTCGTAATTTCTCGCGCGTTTAGCGATGCGTCACACTCGAATTTTAAGTGCAGGAGTCTCAGCCAATGTTTACCTAACCTTTTAAAGATGTTGCTTTTAGCCCTTCCCAAAATCTGCACACGTGTATTTCACTTGTGGAAGTCTATCGATTTGGACAGTGCTTGGGTGAGAGATTCTCGCCCATATCAACTTTCTTTTCGCTCGGAAGTTCTCGCGTGTTTAGAGATGCGCCACTCTCGCGTTTTAGGTGCCAGAATCCCAACCAATGCTTATCTAACTTTTTAAAGATGCTACTTTTAGCCCTGCCCCAAATCTACACACGTGTTTTTCACTTGTGAAAAACTATCGATTTGCACAGTGTTTGGGTTGGACATTCCTGCCCATATCAACTTTCTTTTCTCTCGTAAGTTCTCGCGCCTTTAGAGATGGGCCATACTAGCGTTTTAGAGGCAGGGATCCCAACCAATGCTTACCTAACTTTTTAAAAACTCTACTTTCAGCCCTCCCCCAAATCTACACACGTGTATTTCACTTGTTAAAGTCTTTCGATTTGGACAGTGCTTGGGTTGGAGATTCGCACCCATATTAACTTTCTTTGCTCTTGTAAGTTTTCGCGCGTTTAGAGATGCGCCACACTTGCGTTTTAGGTGCAGGGATCTCAACCAATGCTTACCTGACTTTTTAAAGGTGCTACTTTAAGCCCTCCCCCAAATCTACACACGTGTATTTCACTTGTGGAGGTCTTTTGATTTGGACAGTGCTTGGGTGAGAGATTCTCGCCCATATCAACTTTTTTTCTCTTGTAAGTTCTCCCGCGTTTAGAGATGCGCCACACTCGCGTTTTAGGTGCAGGGATCCCAACCAATGCTTACCTAACTTTTTAAAGGTGCTGCTTTTAGCCCTTTCCCAAATCTACACACGTGTATTTCACTTGTTAAAGTTTTTCGATTTGGACAGTGCTATTGCGAGAGATCCTTGCCCATATCAACTCTCTTTTCTCTCGTAAGTTCTCGCGCGTTTAGAGATGCGGCACACTCGCGTTTTAGGTGTATGGATCCCAACCAATGCTTACCTAACTTTTAAAGATGCTACTTTTAGCCCTGCTTGAAATCTACACACGTGTTTTTCACTTGTGGAAAACTATCGATTTGCACAGTGCTTGGGTTGGAGATTCCCGCCCATATCAACTTTCTTTTCTCTCGTAAGTTCTCGTGCGTTTAGAGATGCGCCACACTTGCGTTTTAGGTGCAGGGATCCCAACCAATGCTTACCTAACTTTTTAAAGATGCTACTTTTAGCCCTGCCCCAACTCTACACACGTTTTTTTACTTGTGGAAAACTATCTATTTGCACAGTGTTTGGGTTTGAGATTTCCGCCCACATCATCTTTCTTTTCTTTCGTAAGTTCTCGCGCGTTGAGAGATGCGCTATAGTCGCGCTTTAGGTCCCGGAATCCCAGCCAATGCTTACCTAACTTTTTGAAGATGCTGCTTTTAGCCCTCCCCCAAATCTACACACGTTTATTTCACTTGTGGAAGTCTATCGATTTGGACAGTGCTTGGGTGAGAGATTCATGCCCATATCAACTTTCCGATGAAATGTTCTGCAAATCTGTGTAGGTTTTGGTTGACGGCAGCGACTTGTTCTTGAATATGAATGTAGTTCTCGTCAAGTTCAGCTATTTTTGTTTTTCTTCTGTTGCGCTTTTTGTTTTTGCAATTCAATCGCTGATTTCACTTGTAACTTGCGTTCAGTTGCAGCTACTTCCAAAAGCATCTTGGCATGACCGTCGTGATCTGTTAAAGCACAGGCGTTGAAAATGGCAACTTCGCAGTCCTTGCAAAAGAACTTCAACTCTTCTTTTTCTTGGTGTTTCTGCTGGCAAAATGCTGGTCGTTTTAACACTTCCTCGATGTCTTGATCTTGAAAGTCTTTCAGCGCTAGCACACGGTGTTCTTTACTAGCTCGGATTATGTTGTGTGCGGTAATACAGTCGTCATCCCAGAATGCACAACACTGGAAACAGTACAAACTCTGTGCGCTTCTTTTGTCGCAGTTTGCACATTTCACTCCGGTGGAGCTACACTCTTTGATTGCCAACACATCTAGCAAACTGTTGATGCGACAGTTGGTCGGTAAGTCCTTCAGATTTCCACTCCGTTTGGGACTCCACTCTCTCTTCTACATTCTGGGCAAGCTATGAAATCATGGCGGCCACTCTTTCGTAAAATATCGTTCAAGCAGTGAAGACAAAAACTGTGTAAACATGGCAGCTGTTTTGGATCTGTGAATGTGGTCATGCACACAGAACAGGATACTTCTTCGTGAAGATTGTTTAGCAAGGTTTGTATATCCATGATTAAAGGCAGAGAGACAAACTGGGTCTCGAGATGACAACGCCTCCAACAATGGAGCCTTGTGACATAAAAATACCGTACTTATCAGGCTTTTGATATTGAACAGTCACAAGAGGTTTGACTTTCTGTAATGTCTGACTTCTTAGAATTGTTTACACCTTGATTACCAAGATTCCTAGGAATCCTCAGAATAGCGTGACCTATGAAGACGATTGCGAAACAGCGAGCTGCCTTTACAGGTTATAGACTTTCTGCATCAGTCTATGTACATCGTTTTGTTGGAAAACCATCTCCATCAAATCTCCATCACTTGTCTCTGATAAATTGAATAAATAAAATGTTCTTTGGTTTCTTTAAGAAATTTATCGACATTGTCTACAATTCAGGAATAAACATTCCCGGGAAGAGGGGGGAGGGGAAGTTTGGGTACTAGGAAGCAGATGTTAGATGTAATATTTTCAAAGCCAATCAGTTCCTTGTAATCAATATTCAGAGGTATACTGTAAGGGTGGTTGTTTATAAGGCACCGTCAACACTGCGCCGGAGAAATTTGAAAACGCAGCTCTATTTCTACGGTTTGGCCTTCCGTCCACACTAATCCGTCACAAAAACGGAGCTTTTCGAAACCACGCTTCAAACCGGGGGAATTCGAAAACGCCGGCTTTGCGTTTTCGTGTGGACGCAAAACATTTTGAAAACGGAGCTTTTCGAAAACGATGACGTCACGATAATCATGTGACTTCCCTGACCGAGTTTTCCTCAAACACAAATCCAAAATGACCGGTGATTGTTGCGTTTTTAAACTTCTCCGGCGTAGTGTGGATGGTGCCTAAGAATGATTTCGTTTTGATCTCTTTAACCCGAGACCGGCATGGTTGATATTACTCAATGATTTCCTGGAATAACTTGAGCAAGTAATTCTCGTATTTGTCCCTATTTCGTTTTTTTTTCAAATGGACTCTTGCAACATGTCCTCGAATAAGAATTATAATCATGCTTTACTTATTTCACTAGTGTTACGCTTTTTTCACAAGTGTGAACATGCTTTTCTCATCAGTGTTGAGCTTATTTCAAAAGTGTGAACCAGGCTTGACTAGTGAGCCGACTTTCTTCGATTTTATCTTGTTGTTGACTTTCAAAACACTGCTTGCTAACCGTTAGCTTTAAGTTTTTCTACATCGTTTTGTTGCTTGTGGTTAACTTTATTTTGTCCAAATGAATTGTGTCATTTTTGTATTGCTCTTTGGTGTTGTTTTATTTAATTTTTAAAACGATGATGAAAATTTAGAAAGAAAACTATTTTGGATTTGTGTAAACTCGTTCGAAGGAATGTACGTAAATTTTTTATGCGCAAGCGTCTCTTGATGCGAACTGCGCAAGTCGTTATATGAGCATAAATTTCTAGATCGTAGTGGTTCCAATCTGGTCATTATAAAAGAACGCTGGGAAGATCTCAGGGCTAGACTTGTTGAGAGTTTTTAACATCTTTGTAATCGTAAAGATCTAAGAGAGTAGAGTGGAGTTGAAAGCTGATTAAAGTAGTTGAAACCTCTCAAGATCCGAACTGATATTCAATTTTGTAAAGAGAAACAGAGTTAATCCTTAGCAAAGTTTTTCTTTCACAACATTTCTGTTTTTTACTTTTTTCAATTGCTACATCTTTTCTGTTTTAATCTCTATTGGCATATCTGTTCCTCTTTAAGGTTTGCTAAGTTCAAGTTCACCAAACAATCGGGGAGGGGGAGGGTATATAGGTATGTGTGGCCCCAAAGGGTAGGGTTTTAGTAAGTAAGTAAGTAAGTAGCAACTTTATTTACAGAGGGTAACACATAACAGTAAAAAACTGACGAACCAGTGGCCCTCTATCCTAAGTTAAAAATTAAAAACTATTTACGCTTATAAGGTAATAAAAATTACAGTTTTTTTTTTCAGCCGTTTTTATCATAAATAGGGTATGGTTTTAGCACTGTAGCCTTGAATTGGGTAAGTTTCTTAGAAGAAGATTTTTTCATCATTATCAATAAGACCGTCGACAAACGCTCTTCGTAACTTATGGTTAGGGTAACTGTGCCAGCAGATTTTGGCCATAAATAGGGCAAGCGTTTTGGGAAGTAGGCCGCACACCCCCACCCAACTTTTCTGGGAGTGGTCCCCCGGGACCCAGCAGCATCGAGTTAAAAAGTGAGTGTTGCTGTTCAGTGTTAAATGACTGAGAACACTCTCCACCTCCTTCACAAAGTCAGTGTTAACGGAGCTAACAAATTCAGCTGAGTTTTCAATGTATTTATTTTGTTATCGCTGCAATCCTACTGACAAAGGCACCGTTCATGAACAATACGGGGCTACCTTGATTGCCCTTTCTTTTTTTAGTACACTCGAACCTCTACAATGTATGTCGACTCCAATGGAGAAGTTCCCGAAGAAGTGCTGAGTCTCCGTTTTAGGGAGGAGTCGGTATCATAGATGTAAAGATAAATGAATTTAGTTTTCTCTGACACTATGTGAACTGTCCGTATTAAATTTAGGTGGTTTGCAACCATTTCCGAGAGATCCAAGTGACAATGAACTTGGTGGCTATGTTGGATGATAGGAAAAATAAGGCTAACAAGAATTCTTTTGAGAACGGTAATTCAAGATGGCGGCGATGACTGTTGCGTTTTTCGTATTATGCTGATGTCCATAACTGAGAGGTTCGAATGTATTATGATTTAGAATAATTTGCGGAATAATAATGTTACAACCTTAGTTTTGATATATAGTGTGATGTGAGGATTATATTTCATATATTGTTCATAACTATGATGTGAGGATTAAGTAAATGTCTAAGGTTTCTCACGGCAGTTTCTAGCAGCATGCTACAGTAACAAATTAAAGTTCTCATGGGCGCCAGGGTGGCTTAACTGGTTCATCGGTCACCAGGCCGGCCAGCTTCTTGTTGTATGCGTTGACTTTATCATTCATTTTCGATATACAAGTCGGGGAGAATGGCTCCCCCAAAACTGCGGCGTTGCACCCGAATTGCTGCAAAAACTGCTCCACGTTTGACTTGTGTGTGGGAATCGCCGTCTTTCCTTGCTTTTTGTAATCGAGCCACATTTTCATGGCGAATTCAGGGTCGCGGAATTTTTCGCCAAAGTGCACCAATCCAGGTCTAACATTAGGAGGAAGGCGTTCCCGGATCAATCTCATCGCGTTAAACATCCTCCACATGTACTTGGTCATCTTAAGGAAGCATTCCTCCAGAGGGATTCCCCCGCAGTGGTTGTACTCTTTGTTTGCCTCTCCCCAGTTTTCAATCATGGACACCCACAGGTCGCTAGTTGTTAGTGCTGTCTTCAAGCTCACAATCTTCATCTGTGTGACTCCCACTACGTGACGTATGGCGCCTCGGGTATGGTAGGCCTCTGCTGCATAGATCAGGGCCTTTGCGAGATCACCTATGGACGTCAAAGTAACATGTTTAGTTGGCTTTTAGATGCTGCCTCGGCAAACCAGATTATTCATTATACACATCGAGGGCAGCAGTCGTTAGTCCCTCTAATGGACTGTACTGGGAGGCTACCCCCGAAAGGGATCCTTTTCCAGACTGGAGGTACATGAAAGGGTAGGGTTTTCACGATCTGAACTATAGAAAAAAATAATAAAATCTTTCATATAGGTGTCAAAAGGGCCTTTCAAAATACCACGTGCAGTTATATTGCTGTCGAAGAGGTCTGGCACTAACCACTAGGGGATATTTTTAGGGTAGGAATTTTCCAGTGGACCTTTTTTGGGAAAAAAGATTTTTTGCAAGAATTTTTTAGGGTCGGTGAGAGGTATGTAAAAGGGTTATCATTTTCGTCGGAGAGTATGCGAAAGGATAACCTTTTCTGTCAAAACGTGTTATATAAAATGGTACGGATTGGACCACGGCGCAGAACCTTCAAGTATAACACTTTGTTAATTGAGTAGCTCTCCCAGGCGGAAAGGGGAAGCAATTGTAAACGATCACCTTCGACTCTTAGGTTCCTAGTTGGATTTGATTAAAGCTTGATTCCATATATTTATATATGTCTTAAAAGGCATTTGTCATATTGAAAACAAGTGAAGAGGACTTTAGTTCTCAGTTAAGGTTACAGTATACCTTCAAGGGTTCTCGCGTGCAAGCGATGTAGCGCGTGCAGTTTAAGATGTAGATACCTAAACCCCTATATCAAATTAAAGCTTATAGCTGGCTATCAAATTATACCAAGAATTTTGAAATAAAACGAATTGTCGAATTTTTCACGACCACTAAATGCGAGGGCCCGAATCACCTTTCGAAAGCTACAAGTCAAAGCGAATTTCGTTTTTCGCCAATTTAATGTTTTCCTCTGTTTCAAAGCCCAAAGCGCTTAAAAAAAGATGTCTGCGTTTTGGCATATTCAATTGCTGTAAAAAGTTACAGAACATTTTCGAAATAGGATTAAAAAAATGTGAAGTGATGGTACAAAAATCGCTCTCGAAGAAAAAGTATTTCGAAATTAATAATTCGCAGACACGTTTATGAAGTTTATAAGCTAAACTATCTACTGTCCAAATTTCAGGGCAATTGAACAAATTCCCTTTGAGTTATAACTCTTTAAAGTGTCTGCTTCAAGCGAAAAAATTTATTCGAGAAAACAGCACTGAGAAAAATCTTCTGCTTCGCAAACAAACTCCGCCCACGAATGCCTTCAACTGAGTTCTCAGGGCCAATCAGTGTAGGGACAGTTTACTACCGTTAACCTCCTGCTGAAAGTTCCGCACGAATCTCCAAAAAACCCTTGTGTTTCGCAATGCGCTCAAGGCGCCGAAGGCGGAGAGATAATTTTTCTGTAGCTCAGTTTTTCTTGAAGCTGCTCTAGCAAAATGGGGAAGACTAAAAGTATAGGAACGCTAGAGTGGCTGGGTGAGGAAAACAAGCAAAAGAAAGAAAGCGCCGCGGAGCAACTGTGTGTGGTCAACTGTGCATGGATAATATTTCAAATGGTCTCAATGAGTCTGACGATTCGTCGATATCGGACTCATCAGAAGAGTCTCTGTCAACATCCCTGTTATTGCTGTCAAGTTCCGAAATTTTTACAGAACCTTTCTTTTCTCTTACCACGAATTTTTTGCCCGCCTTACACGATAGCTACAGCTTCATCCGAGTGGTGAACTTTCGCTTTTTCACTCACTGATGTATTTTCATTCGTTCTTCGCTATTTTCGCTTTTTCGAACTGGTCCATGTTCTTAACGTGGTCTATGTTTACTTATAACTTAACAGAGTTACAACTTATACCAAAAATGCTAACAACAATGCTTATCAACTGAGCAGTCAATTCGTGACATCCATACCGCGAAAATCGTCTCGGTTGATTGCATACGCGCCATAGGGCTGTCAATCAAGAGGTAAACTTTTACTTCCGGCGAAAACGTAAAACCGCCATTTCTCCGCCAATATTTAGCCTTTTTCAATTTTTTTTTTCAGAAATTAGAGATTATTCTTCGACCACTACTTCGACCCAAAAATCCAAATTTGAAGAAAATTGCCGACCCGAAGGTATACTGTAACCTTAACCGAGCCTTAGTTCCATGTCAAGATGAGGTAAGTGATTCTTTGCGGAGTACAAAGAATTATTTAATCTTTGTAACGTTTTTTAACAAAACTCCATCTTTCTTGATATTTATCTCAGTTGCTCAACGTACATTCTTATAGGAAGAAAATTGTCTTTTTGTAATTACCCAGAAGTTTTGGATCATATCCGGCAACTGACATCGCTTTTACGAGTTTCTGATATTCATTATTATGGGCTGTTCTGAACGCTTTGGGAGAACTCAATGCGCCTTCAGGTCTCATTGGTACTTTGGCATCCATTGCTTTGAAGGTTTTCAGCCAAACGTCTAGCTGGGTCTTGGATTTGGCAGCTGTCATTGCTGTCTCAGCTACTTTTACCAGCGCGTGAAAGAAAATTTCGTTGTACTTGAAAACTTTGTAGTACGCACTGGCCAATTCTTGCATTTTGAAATTTATCGTCTGCTCGTTTTTCTCTACACCAGCAGCAAAGGTACCCGGAAGCTTGACAAACAAAAATGGCATGGCGTATTCAAGGGTGAAAGCGTAGACATTGGTGTCAAACACGAGCTCTGACGGTTTGCCAAATCCCTGAGCACCTTGAAAATACGCGTTGAACTTTTCGGTAAGAACGCCAGCATCTTTTCCAACCAGCCCCACGTCGTAGTCGGAGGTACAAGTGGCGCTCCCATAAGGTGCAGGATAGCACACGCCAGAATCAGGGATCGTTATTTTTTTGTCAGCCGTACTTACACAAGGTTGTAACTTGTTACCGCTTTGTACGTAAAGAATGTGTGTCACGAACAGGTATCTTGCAGCTGTGATGTAGAGAAGGTTGAGACAGCTCTGCGCTGTGCGGAATTCACGATTATTTTTTGTGGTGTCCCAATCGTTGTTGCGGACAAAGAACTTCTTTACTCGATCTGCAGCAGCGACGAACGTAGGGGTTCCGAGAAGTCCTTTGAAATCGGGTTGCTTGGTCCATATGTCTCTCGTGGGATCTTTCACAAATTTGTATTTGTCCACAATGTCAGTTTTCATCCAGGCAAGGTCTTGTTGATTTGCGGCGTCACTCAGAGGCAAATTTAAAGCTGGAATACTTGGAAGAAAGAGAGATATATACTATTGTGAATCTATTTTTTTATTATTTTTATGTATTCGTTTAGTGTATAATAAGTTCTTGGGGACTTGGTATTGCATTTGGTCATTTATTTGAGGAGCTTTTTTTCAAAACTCAGAGCATAAGATGTTTACTCAATAACAGTTACAGAAATGCGTTATTAAAAAGAGATTAGTAGTCCTTCTCAAATGTTTATAGGCAAATGGAAGCCATTTCTGGTTAACTTCGGTCACATATCACGAGCCGTATACTAATTTTATAGGTCTGAAATGGGGTACCGACTTTTTACTCAGATTTGAAATAAGGTATGGAAAATCACAGATTTTGGTCTGGAAGAGGGTACAGGTTTCAAGATTCGGGCCGCACAACCCCACCAAAAACGTTTAGAGTACCTCCCGGGGGTCAAATATCGCTTGGTAGATCGAGTGATTAGTTGTGGTCACATGACCAGACGTGATCATTTGACAACAGTACAGCGTTATACACCGACTGTAGCTCCAAGTCCTCATCCCTGGTCTGTAATGGCCGCTGTAATTTTTATCTCAACAGCCCCATTGACCTTTTTTAGACGCATGGTCTTAACCCACGGATGATCCTCACCGTCAGTAATGATCGAGTTAACCGTCTCAAGTACATAATCCTACATGCTGGCAGTTTTGACATTTGGCATGAAAGATGACTACACCCCAAAGTAGGGGGGTGGGGGTACTCTGATATAAAAAAGACGGGGATGCTCGTGGTACTTTTCAGGGGTTAAAAAAGTGGCTCAATGTCTGCCGCCTCACAACGTCCCTAGCGGGAGCTTTTACGGTACCGTTTAGGGTGTTGATTGCCCCTCCCTCCCCCCCCCCCCGCCCCCCAAAAAGAAAAATGTGACAAGATATAACGTGCTGTTTTAGAATCGGTACCTCTTAGGGGTGAAAAATGTTCAAGCCACGCCCACAGAACAGAATCTTGGTACCTCTTAGGGGGTTCCTTTCAAAATTTTCGACGAGCACCTTCGTCCTATTTATATGGGAGACCCCCCCCTCTAGGGACTACACATCTTTGTCTGTTGTAAACGCCATGACTGCTGCTGTGGACTGTTCCGTGGCTTATGGTATATATTGAGAGATGAATTAACGATGCCTAACGATAAACGGGATTGATGGGCTGGAACTACCAGTGGCGTATAACGCTTATTTTCGAAAATTTAAGGTGGTTGTGGATCCCCTGAACATAATTTTTTCGAACTTTTCAAAAATGTTTCATCTTATTATGCTTTTCACAATTCAGTGATACAAAATAGGGGTCACCGAGCTCGTTTTCGGGTTATTAGCACTGAAAACTACAATTAAGGGTGTTTCTAACAGGTTGTACTGTTGGTATGGTATCCTATTATATGGAAGTGATGGCAATAACTTGTTTACTAACGATTGGGCATTTGTGTGAAACCATTGTTGTAGGATCATATTACAAAGTGTGTTAGTATTGATCCATCAAAGTATTAGTGATGGAAAGAGCTGGAAACTATTGTTAGCCACCTTAAATTGATACAATAAGCCATTTCCGTGTCACCTTGTGTCTCTGTTTCAAAACGAGTCTTAATGCAAAACCTTTCATATGAATTGAAAAGAAGTTTGATTTGCATAAAAATGAACCTGTAGGTGGAACACATTTTCATATGAATGGTTTCGCACGAAGACTTGGTCTGACAGAGGCAAAAGGCAACTCGGAGTGATCTATTGCCGTCGGCGGTAACTGCTATCGGTAAACCAATCAAAGCAGAAGCATCTTGTAATATCGTTATTTATGAGAATGTAAATGTTGATACATACGCGGCATCATTTGCTTTCTGCTGTAAAGGTTCAATGTAGTCATCTGTGGACCATGCAGGCTCTTTCTGGGCAATGTCGATGACCACCGATATTGGATAGAGCTCGTCGCACACCTAACGTGGAAGACAGACAACAAACGGTTAAGAAGTCATCATCTACATTCTTTTAATTTTCTGTGATAGTTTAGGTTGAAGACACACAGACGCACTAAAAGGAAAGAAGAGAAATCATCGTGCAAGCTTCAGAGATCAAGTCACACTGAGTAAACTAACACTAGGTATAGGTCATCGTATAAATGCGAGTGCAATTAAAGATTTACACTACGAGTGGTATTTGAAAATTCTCTCAAAATTGCAGGAGCCCTCAGGCGACTGCAATTTGAAAGAATCCCAAATATCACGAGTAGTGTAAATCCTTGATTGCTCGAGCTTTCATACGATTACTCATTCTATGACTGAGAAAATTGCGAACGCGTGCGTGTTAATTTGCACTGCAGTACAAATTAAAAATTAACGATAAATTGGCCTGCTCTCAGCCAATCACAATGAATTAATATTCTCAGTCATATAATAAGGCGGGTTACTTGATGTGAGTTATGAGTCATGTAATATGCACGGATATGAAAAATACCAAATTTTAAAATGTTCACAGAAGGACTTAAGGGGGTAGGATACCTTAAAATATGGCGATGTTCATGAAAAATTCAATTCCTTGGAAATACCAGGCTTAAGACCCTTGCCATCACAGGCTCATTCATTTCCCTTATGAAAAGGAATATTTCCCACAACTGCGGTAACTTTTTACAAAATAGAACAACCATTGCACCCCCTCCCCCGAGATCCAATCTGCACCCCCCGCTATTTGTGGCTCGTTAAATGCTTAATACTTCGTGTAAGAAACTTAAAGTGCATTTTTCTCAAAAGTTTACTTTTGTACCGACTGACTTCGCGCCAACATTTCTACTTTGCAAGGTTTTTAAGTAGAATTCTTGAAACTTGGGCTCATCAAAGACCAATAGTGTCGTGATGTTATAAACCAAAAAAATCGTAACATTTTAAGGTCTATCACGTGACATGAGATGATTTTCCACTGGGTGTGGTAAAAAATAAGGTTATTTCCAAATAAAGCCTGTAAAAAGCACTGAAGATAAGAGTTAACTGTCAAAACTTAGGTTCATTGCACAGAACAAAACAGAAACTTACACGATATGCTTATTTGACAGTCAAATCTTGTTTTGTAGAAGAGCAGGAAGTGTTGGCGTCAATACTATAAAACACTACCTCAAAAGGCTGTAGCTGGTTTCCATAGCAACCCTTTTGAGTAAAACTCTAGAAATTTAATTTCTCTTCTTGAGCGCAATAGCACACAATTGATCTTTCTTCACCATATTTAAACAAACTTTTTGGTCCATTTGAGGGTATCCTACCCCCTTAAAAAAATCCAATCTTGTATAGCGAATGTTCTATCCCCATTCAGAACGCCTGCCTGGAAACTGATAACGATATGAATTTATTGATCGAAACTTTCTCAATCTCATTGATAATTCATCAAGCTTAAACAAGGAAAAGCATGACCGTGACGGAGTTTGAATATCTGACCTTAATTTGTTTAGATTTCTACGATTTCATTTCTCTGTTTTCTCCTTAGTTTTTACTGGTTTCGGTTGAGAAAATATATCTAGCACTCAAGACCTTATTTGACTACATTTCTAAACACCTCAAAGTTCGTCAAAAATACTTGACTACCCGTCGTATTTTACTCTCTTCTTGTAATATATCATACACGAAAGAGTGTGTTTGACCACGTGCTAAAACACCGAGAAGAAAGCCGCGTAGAGGAGTATTTTTGATGAACTTCGAGGCGCTTCGAAATGTGGTGACTTTGTTTGGTAAATCTTCTCAATCGAGACGGAGCAATAAAATTATAAAAATCTATGCCAATTGAGACCAGATAAACACCGTCATGATTAAGGCTTCTATTGTTTAAACTTGCTTAATCATTAACGAGTTTACTTGGAACACTGTGACGCTTTGAATGTTCGAATTTTGCTTTTAGAAGTTTTTGTGTGTGTAAAAAATAAATTAAAAAATGTTCTGAGAGCAGTAATTATCGTCAGGCGGCACCAATATTTAGATTAGGTCGTTGCCACGTGACTATGAATCAACCAATTAGAGCAGGCATTAGTTTGAACTAAAACTCAAGCCACGTAACAAAATATTTTTTCTGATGGAACGAGGATAAAACATTAGCGCGCCGCGATTGACTTACATAAATCTACTTTCGCCACTACATGCGGCTCGATCAATAATAATATAGAAAACTTGAATAATCCTTACCGAATGTCGATGAGCCATTATGAAAACCAAGAAACTCGCGATAAACATCATCTTTTAAGCACCTGTGCATGCACATAATAAAAATTGCGTTTAATCAAAAGGAATGTGGACAGCGATAGTGGAATAGTGTCATTGAACAGTAGTTAAGTAAGTTAGTGGTAAGTAACTTTATTTAACCAGGGTAGCCCATTCAGCAACGAGGCTGGTATCCATAGGGACCCTGGGGAATAAGATATGTACAATCTATAAGATCTAAAAAATTAAGAATAATTTAGAAATTTAAAATTAGAGTAGAAATAATAAAAACTTTAAAAAACACTTGAAAGGCTAAAATGTACAAATATGATAAAATGTTTATAGATTTCCAAAAGATAAAAATTACAAATAAAAATGCTTAATTATCAAACTTCAAATGCTATTGGCTCTAATTCAAATATGACAGGTAGCTTTTATTTCAGTAAAGTGTTTTAGTTCTGCCTGCAACCATACGAAACCGTGAGTCATACCAGAAATCAAATTACTCATACATGAGCGCAGCAGAACCAAAAACAAACTCAACTATACGTGGGTTGAGTTTATTGTTTGGTTCTCGCCTTACTCCGAGGGTTTTTCTCAGGGTTCTCCGGTTTTCCTTCCTCCTCCAAAACCAACACTCCAAATTCCAATTCGATCAGGATAGAGGACCCGCGTAAAATCCACGTAAGGCTGATGTGGATTCCTCTCTAAAAATATTGATCTCGGTTAGCAGCAGAGCACCTCTCGCTCACAGTGGAGCTCAATTCCCCAGTAGAACAAAAAACCAAACTGGCTTGGACGATCGATTCATTTCGTAATTCTGACCGGAAGGGTTTTTAAAGAAGTTTTAAAAATTTTCTGAAGGCCTAAGTCTGTTTTCTACTTATAATTATCAGTTTCATTCAAATTCTGAGAAATTGAAAAAAGATTATGAGCTCGAGTACACGATTGCTTGAAATAAAACATGGTTAAAAAAGTGTTTTGTTAAAAAAAACTCTGATAGATTGAACTTTGTATCACTGTTAGGCTTACGCATCACGTCATCTTGAAAGTCTTCACCAATAGTATTCTTTAAAATTTAAAGGACATCACAAAAATGAAATGCACCGGAAAAGTAGCCAGAAATAATCAAAAGGAATTTTTGTCCCTGTCAATGTTTCTCATGATTAGCTTCTACCACGCAATATTTCTGATTTGGAACAACGTTAGTAAAACGCAATCTAGAACAGTCGGGCTTAATGTTATAGATAAAGAGGGTTAGCTTTGATGACTGACAACTACTAAGGTCCCGTACACATTACGCTGGAGAAATTTGAAAACGGAGGTTTCACTCGAAAACACATCAAATGTTTACCGCCCACACTACGCCGGTAAAAACGCAAAAATCACCGGTCATTTTGGATTTTTGTTTGAGGAAAACTTCCTTCGGGGAAATCATATGATTATCGTGATTAAATCGTCCTAAACCCCCGTTTTCAAAATGTTTTTTTTCCACAAGGAAAAGAAAAGCCGGCGTTTTTAAATTCCTCCGGTTTGAAGAGCGTTTTCGAAAAGACAGTGAACGGGTCATATAGTGAACGGGTCATTTTGCAATTTATTTGCGTTGGCTGATGGGCTGGCGTTACATATCTTCGCTACACAGTGCTGACGAGCCCCAAGAAGGGCGAAACAGCTGTCCACTGTTGCGATCCTACTTTATCGGTTCTTGTCATATTGGTGTCTCGAAATGTTTTTCATGTAGTATCAGTCTTACGTTTTATTGACTGATCAGATCTCTTGTAGATCCTACGTTGGCAGCGTTTATCGAATGCGGTCTCTTGCAATTTCTGGTTTCTCATTTTCGGAAAGCTCCGTTTTCGTGACTGATCCGTAGAAATAAAGCTGCTTTTTAAATTTCTCCGGCGAAGTGTAGAAGCTACTTAATAAAACCCTTTTTTTTTAATAAGACCATTCAAAAAATTAAATTCATTTTCCTTAAGATAGTTTTTTTCAAAAGAAAAAATCATTTTCGCATTCTACCAATTTATTCCCGTGAAAGTGTAACAAATTTGTGCGACGCATAAAATATTAACTTGTTTTGAACACTCGGAAAAGAAAATACATTCAATGAGACCTCATCGAGGTTCCTATAAATTGACCGAAGAGTTCAAGGGTAGAACGCGTAAAAGTCAAAGAATGATTGCTCTAACTGGATAATGAACAAAACCATTATTAACATTATTTTTAACGAAAGCTTGTGAAATGAGATTGGAGAGCGCTTAACGAGCGGATAAACTTAGGCCAGTTTACGGTTGCCATTGATCAGTTGCCCTCGTCACGGTAATTCAAAGAGACGTTGCGTATTTTGATCGGAAGTTTTTTTGTATCGTTTTAAAACTTTCTCGAGGCTCGAGTCTTATTTCTACCTATCCTCACTCAAAATCCGAAAAATTCGAATACGATTATGATTGTACGGTTGCTTGAACTGAATGAAATATTGTAAAATACAAAACACAGGGTAAGAAAGAAAATAATCCAATAGATTTTATCAAATCATTTTACTGCTAGATTTCAAAAGCAAAAGTCCTAATAGTTATTAACGTTATGTTTCAGATGTCTTCTCCTGGGACTACAGCTCAAATCAATTGGCGAACCTAACAATGTTTAAGTGTTTACACTTAATCCTTTTGAAAATATTTATACTGCCATGTTACTGTTAACATGTTGAAAACTCACTTACCTCCTAAGATGGCAAAAGCTACAACCGGGAAGGCTATCCTCAAATGCTTGTTTCCAGAACAAAACCGCAATTTCAACTGATCAGCCTAAGGTCATTAAAATGTTATTGAGATGTTATTCCTAGGCGGTAGTGGTTAAAGTTTCATAAGGCCATGGACGCTGGTTTTCTAGGGCAAAGTGCAAAGTGATAATCTCGCCACAAGTTGGCGATCTTAATTGAAATCTAAAACTCATTATTTCTCATTCTTGGGGGGCTTTGTTCTAAGAGCAGGTACGAAACAGCGGAGTACACAGTGAGCTTTATTATCTTATCACCGAAAAATGTTCCGCACGGATAGTACCGTGACATAGTACCCCTTAAGCTTGCTAACCGAGTTCGAGGTTTCATTTGCACCGTAAGGGGTTAAAGACTAGCTTTCCCCCCCTTCGATACAGGCAAAAACAAGGATCTGCCACTTGTAGTGCGGACGGAGGAGAAGAAGCTAGCGAGATATTTATTATTTCTCTACTGTGTGTCTGACAGGTTCGGGAAAGCTTCTGGACTCAGGCAGAGCGGCTCACTGAAACACTTACGTACGTCAAAAGGAAAATGAATCATTTCGAAATCGTTGCTTAGTCGTTAGCACGTCCGTTTTAATACATGTCGTCAACATTTTAAGATAAATAAGAGTTTTACACGTTCAGTTGTCACTCGCCTTGAGAAAAATCGGCAATAAATCAGGTGACATTTGGGCGGGACAAAAAAACAGCTTCAATTTTTAGCGAGCCACGCAGTAAAAGAGAGAGTTTTCACATGACGTCATGGCAGCCATATTGGTGTTCCAAAACACTGAAATGGCGGCCATGTTGGTTTACCAAACCAATCCTATGGGAGTTGAACTCTCTTGCTTTGTAAACACTTTCTTTTGTTCCAATAAATTTGTATGGCTGCTGGACACGTGAGTAAATACGCTCTATACGTCCTCTAGATTGACCAATCTCATCGCACGAAGTAACTGAGGGATAATATAATAAGAACATAGTAACAGTGTAAATTTAATAGAACAAGGATCCACCCTAGGTCAAACTTTTTAAAACTCTTCATACGTTTCATATCAGGAGACACGTGACACCTCCTCACTACAGTTATTTCAAAGCAAACCTGTAATAACTTTTATTATTATATGGAGAAGAGTGTTTTACTGGGAACTAAACCACTCGTAGATTCCATACGCCACTTCATCCGGGACCCGAGTGGCGTATTTTCCGTATGTCACCTTTGTGAGTGTCGTATCGTTCAATGAAGTCACAATTCCCGCCTTTTGCTTTTGTTGAATTGGTTTCTCCATATAATAAAAAGAACATTACACGTTGGCTCGAAGATATGAATTTTATGTTCTCGTGGCAAGAACAATATCTCACTCGTTCGCTTCGCTCACTCGTGAGATATTGTTCTTGCCACTCGAACATAAAATTCATATCTTCTCGCCACCGTGTAATATCCTCTATTTATTTTATATTTATGTTTTTTTCCTTTGATGTATATATGCATTTTACCTTTAAGCTTTTAAACATTTAACTTGACTTTTATTTTAACTTTTAATATATATTCATGCAGGGCCCCACTGAAGAGCATCTTGTAGTGAAGTGGGCTCCCTGTTTAAATATTTTAATTATCATTATTATTAATTTGGACCACTTATTCCAGCAACATATCTTGCGATTAACTCGGTCACATATTTGAAAAGTCATCCCTGATTGCAGTTCCACCTATCCCAAAATGTTGAAATAGAGGTTTTATAATGGTGCAGGTCAAGAAAAACTTGTCCAATTCAGTTCAAAGTATAATGTACACACTTTAGTGACCATTTGACCCAGGTCTTGGCGTTCACGCGGTTCAGTTTAGACGATTGCTATCAGCAAACAAGAAAAATTCAATAAGTTTGATGTAACTGGTTTGTATTAGCTGACATTTTGCTTGCAAGCGGCGATTAGCTAAGCTTAAATCTGCCAAAGTTTCCTCGTCCTCTTTACTTCTTTTTCTCATCAGTCTTTTTCCAAAAGAAATTCTTCAATATTTTTTGTATTTCTAGATGCCGGTGTAGATGGGAAAATCTAGCCCGCTGTCAATGGCGATTTCAGCAAATCAAATTCAATCAAAAGTCTGTAGTTCCTAGTTCTTGTGAAACAGCCATATAATAAATCAGGATAAAAGCTCAGAAGAAACTGTGTCGGCGCCCCGTAATTGGATAACATTACTGCGTAGCATTTGTCCTTCGAGCAATGAGCTGAAAAAACACAATTATGCATGTATTTGTTCGTTGGGCCTTAATCCACATGAATTCTTATACAGAAATAGCTCGGTCAGTTTTTAAAACTGTAGCATTCCGTCGTTAAATAGGGTAAGATGTAGGGAAAGAAATGCTAAGACGAATGTCCCGTGCGAAAACCTTCCTTTAGTCGTTAGAAAACCCCGACTTGTCACGGACGTTCGCGTTCGGTTGGTTAAAGAGCTTCGTCCAATTGCGCAAACTTCTTCCTTCGCGTTCCTCACCAACTGACTCGATCCCCTAGAGCAAGCTGAGAATGTGAGGACAACACCATGGCTGGTGATACCCTAAGGTTAATAATTAATCAAAACCTCTGCCACAAAAGCGGAACTTCAAATCATTAAAGAGAAATGCTGTATCTTATTTATATACAGCAAATTGTTATTGTAAGTGACTTTCTTTCGCTGGGTCCCTTGATAGAATACTCGAAGCGTGTGACGCCTTTGTTTGGGTAATGACATTGCATTTTGTATCTGCACGCATAATTTTGTACAGGGACGTGGGTTAGTGTAGAGCAGAAAAAACAGTTCTGGACGGGGTCAAGATCATACCTTCTCAACAACATTTCTTCATCTTTGCTTGATTACGGCTGTATACTTAGAAAAATGAGTAGTGAGGCAAAGGAGGTTTTGTATACACCAGTTAATATCGAAGAAGGCACTACACGAAAAAGGTGAGACTCATTTACTATCCGCCATCATGTACAAAACCGTTGGTGAGAGTTCTGACCGAAGAGCAAGTTTGCTATTACGTGTAAATTGAGTCATTTCTAGTTATTGTGATAATTCGTTGCGGTGGGTTCGAGATAGATGCGACACACAGTCAATTTCTTGTTCACTCGGTTCTTAGGCAGACACATGTCGCACGCAGAGACGGCGACTGCACGCCTCAGAGACGTGTCCGCCTCGGGCGTAATACGAAACCGCCTAAAGCGCACGTAGGGTTCACCGAGTTGTCTGTGAACGGTCAGGGGGTTGACTGTATTTACAGCAAGACATGGCTTAGTAGACATGCTTGATAAGACCCCATTGTGAAACCAAATGAAATAGAATATTCTCTATTAGTTCAGTTATCGCAGAGAAGTGGCAAACCCGGCCCTGGCAAAGTCCTATTTCAGATAGGTGGAGCAAAGAATCCTAATCTCTGTTGAACATTTTAAAATGTTTAAGCAAGCAATCCCGGACAGCGAAGTTGGATCAATAGTGATCTGATCGGCTTAACATAGAAAATGAAGAATACAAAAGCAAATAGCGACGCAACGTAGAAAGATTTTTAAATTTGTGGTACTAAATTTCGGTTGGACAAACCAGCCTTTTTCCGGTACAAAACATTTTGACCCTTGGCTCTATACAGAACTATAGTTTAAAGTTATTCTGGTACATTTAACCTTCTACTGAAGACGACTGCGTCAGTGAACCATATAATTCGTAATATAACTCAATAACAATACCAATGACAACGCAGCTATTTGCAGACATTAACATATGAAACCGTTTTGATTAACATAATTCTGGGGGAATGGAGGTTCTTGTTTTACTCAAGAAATGGTCAAGTGGTATGGGCAGCACAGCCACGAAAACAAGTGGAACACCCCTTAGAAGAGGAATTGACTACAAAAATTCATTTAAAAACTCATTTTAAAACAAAACTGTCTGATCATTTTCTGAATACATGTAAGTGTGAGCTGTATATTTCCTTCTTCGTTATTTCTAAGAAAGATTTCTCATTTACCTTTTTTTAACTCGTAGACCTAATAAGCGACCTCTCATTATTGCTCTCGTGGTAGTCACTGTAATTCTGCTGACAATCATCATTGCGCTCGCTGTTGTCTTCACGAGAGAAAAGCAGTCCAAAGCGGACAAACCTGTTACCAAACCCCAACCAAGCGTGACACCAACCCCGAAACCTATACTACCACCACCGACCGGACCCCCGGAGGCGGATGGCCCCTACAAAAATGCCGTAGTAGCATCGGATGCCGGTCCCTGCTCGGAGATTGGCCGGGACATTTTAAAGAAAGGAGGTTCCGCCATGGATTCGGCGATTGCAGCCTTGTTCTGTGTTGGTGTATACAACATGCATTCCGCTGGAGTGGGTGGGGGCGGGTTTATGATGGTATACAAGAAGAGTACGAGGTTTGTAGAGGCGATCGACTTTCGTGAGGAGGCTCCAGGGAAAGCTACTAAAACGATGTATGTTGGAGGGAGAATGAGCTCCAAATTAGGTGAGCTACATTTTGTAAATGAAGACTGGTCCTTTATTGTAAGTTTCAAATACACCCAGCAGAGGACAGCTGCCTGCGTGCGATTCTTGCCGAGAAAGAACGAATCTTAGCATATACAACTTAAGATTAAACGAAGTATTAGAACTATTTCTCTTTGGAGTGAGACACTTTTAAGTTAAATTTAGCTCTCCAAGTAATACACTGCTGTTTCCGTTAAAGAGCGAGAAGGAGACGCGCAGTGGTATAATGTTTTGGTATTTATACCATGCCATAGAAAATACAGCCAATCCGAATACAGGAAAGCCGTTATATACCTGACGGTATTGCACCTAACCTTCTCGTCGTGCGCTGCGCGTATATGCCACTTTGATTGTGCGGGCCACTGTATTTTCTGTGGCATGATATAAAATAGTTACATGCAACGCTTTCGAGTGATATACCACGAAATATCCCACTTGTCACTTGTATTTTCTTGGTACACACATGTTGTGTATTCTTTTGTAAATAGGCGCAGCGGCCGCTGGTGTCCCCGGTGAGGTGAAAGGATTCTTTGAAGCCTGGAAGAAGTACGGTAAACTGCACTGGGTGGATCTTGTTCAGCCTGCCATTGACATGGCGAGAAATGGATTTCCGTTTGGTTACGCCGCTTACAGCGCGGCTTCATCAACGGCAAGACGTTCACCGGTTTTCAAAGCCATTCCTGGATTCAGGTGAGCGTCGTAAAGAAGTTCACATTAACAGACAAAAAATCTATTCTATTAAATTTTCCAAAATTATAATGGCCCTGAATCCCATGCGCAGAATTTTTTTAAAAACTTTGCTAAAAGTTGCATCTTATTCTGCTTATCAAAATTTGATAAAATTCGAAATATATACATTTATAGCCAAAACTCAAAGGGTGCTTTTAGCAGGTGAAACTGTTGCAAGGGTAACATATAGTGTCACGAAAACGCTGCAAACGTGTTCATCAATGATTGGGGCGTTTTTGATAACATAATCGTAGCATCAATTGATAAAAAGTGGTAATAATATTTCAAAATCTACGTCTTGAATCGAAGAGTGCTGGAAACTGTTTTGAGCCACCGTAAACAGAAAAAAACATATATATATTTATCAGTTTTACTGACAACCTACAGATTAGGAATGTCGTTAATTCGAAACCTGCACTGCAAACTTCGTTTGTAAAAACGTAACTGAACTGACTTAAGTTTTTTGTTTGCTTTTGAAGGGATCTTCTATTTAACAAGGACGGCGAGCTAAAAAAGCCAGGAGAATTACTGTACATGCCAAAGTTTGCCAAAACCTTGGAACGAATCCGGAATGACCCTGAGGACTTTTACAACGGTGAACTTGCCAAAGATATTGTACAAGACATTAAGGATGGAGGTGGTATTATCACCTTAGATGATTTGAAGAACTATAAAGTCAAATTCAAGAGACCAACGAACGGAACTGTGGGAAACTACTCGTGGTACTCTACTCCTCCCCCGGGGAGTGGGGTGGTGTTAGGTTTCATTATCAATATTTTAAAAGGTAAGCTACTTTCTACCTTCATTATTAACGTCTCAGCATTGATAGATCCTGAATTATTATAAAACCTAACTAGGTGGGAGGAAATACTCCGAAGATATAGCGGGAATTAATATCCATTAACGGTGAACAGCATGACTCCACTCTCCATACGGAGTGCACCACTAAGGAATGGCGTAACTGACTGGTGAGACAACAATTTTTAAAAACGATTACGGAGAAGAAGACTTCATCTCAATTACGGGGGGGTGGGGGGGGTGCGCACCCCCTGCACTCTCCCCCTTGATCCGCCCCTGCGAAGAAACGGAACTGATGATGATAGTTGAGCAGCGACTAAATTACATTATTATTGTCGTCAGCTTTATCAACACCATCATCATCATCATCATCATCATCATCATCATCATTATCATCGTCGTCATCATCATCATTAACATCACCGTCGTCGTCGTCATTATTGCCTCATCTTCATCGAAATCTTCGTCTGTAGCAAATGTGCATATATTCAGTCATATGTGTTTCATACAACGTATTCTTTACACTACAGTTTCTATTGCGGTTATGGCTAATTCAATTTATTACCTCAATTTTCCTTATTTTAATCAAGGTTATAACATGAAGCCTTCCGACCGACAGGGAATAAACAACTCGGTGTTGACATACCACAGGATTGTAGAGGCGTTCAAATTTGCATACGCTTACAGAGCATTGCTTGGAGACGAAGACTTTGCTAATGTTACCGAGGTAACTTGAGTTTTTCCGAGAGAAAATTCTAACTAACACTCCTCATTTTCTTCCCCGACTTCTAACTCGTCTTTACTCCGGTCCAACTCCATTCCGCAACCCCTCCCTTCAAAGGTCCCTGAACGGTAAGGAAATGGATCGAAATGAGGGAACTCCTGATCCGCAATCTAATTTAATAATCTGGGCTTCTTTTCGTTTTTGAGCCTTAGAAGAAGGGGGGCAGGTGGGGAAACCAAGTGCTCCAATAGCTGCATGTATTTTCAAAAGTACCCACGCGCTATGGAAAACTAATTAACCTTCCGAGTGTAAGGCACCCAAAAAATGTTTACAGTATTTTAGTGGAATCCACAGCCCAATTATGACTTAATATCAAGCCAAAACGACGTCCAGCAAACTAGACTGGGCTTCCCGAAATATGAAAAGATTTAATTTCGCAATTGGCTCGAGAAAACCGAAAATAGGGGTGCAAATATTGCCAATATTTTGAAATACATTGAAACAGGAAAATAAGTGCGACCCTAGAGTTAACAAATCATGATTTGGTAGTGGTTTCCTGATAATTTTTGGCGAGAGTTTAGTTTGGCCATTAATTCTTACTTCAAAAAAACGCGGTTGATCATTTACCTCCCGACTAAAATGAGTCTTAATTGAGATAAAGATGGGCTCCTCGCCTGCAAAACGGCTAGACTTTCGGAAAGAGAAAAAAGAAAAATATGGAAAAAATAGATCAGATGACGGCTGCTAACAAAACTATCACCACGTTTTTTCGTAGATTATCAAGAACATGACTAACGCCGATTTTGCCGAATCTATACGACAGAAGATTTGGGACAACCGAACTTTTACAGATTACCGGTATTACGGGGACTTCTATTCCAACTCGAGCCGGCAGGGAACAACTCATTTGTCTATTATCGCGGAAAATGGCGATACAGTCTCTGCAACTACCACGATAAATTACTAGTGAGTGCCTTAGATAAAGTGGAAATATAGGAAATGAAGTGCCTTTGCTCGCTATCAAGTTTGATTAATATTTTATTATTTCTCCCTTTCAGCTTTGGCTCAAAATATCGATCAACTCGAACAGGCATTATCTACAACAACGAAATGGACGACTTTTCGATTCCAGGTGAAAAGAACGCTTACGGAGTCGAACCTTCTGAATCGAACATGATTCAGCCTGGCAAACGGCCCCAGTCATCGACCGCGCCGACGATATTTTTGGACAAGGATGGAGAAGCCCGGTTGGTTATCGGAGCTTCTGGTGGGACAAAAATAACCACCGCCATTTCTTTGGTGAGCAGTGATTAGGTCACTTTTTGAGTTATTTTTTTGTAAAAAAAATACCTCTTAGTCGGCGCGTCGGGTATGTTATGGACGGGTCAATGGGTGAGTGAGTGAGTGAGTGAGTGAGTGAGTAAGTGAGTGAGTGAGAGATGTATGTATGTCACACCAATCAGATTGGATCTACTATAAACAGCCAATCAAATTTCTTGTTGTAAAGGTAAATGGTATGTGAGAAGATTTGATCCCGATAGAGTTCAGAACGGCCATATTTATTCTTCTATAAAAGAGGAGGAAGTATTCATATATTGGGTTTACTTCGACATTTTCTGTGGGTTAGGCTGAGGATTTTAGTTAAATGAACGAGATGAGCCTTGAGGTTTGAAACAGTTCGTGAGTTAGTGGTATGCAAATGCAACGAGATATTTTTATTTTTAGTTACAAAGGTAACTTGATACTTTTGTTTTTCACAAGGAGTAAATTCAATTAGAGGTCACGAATCGTCGCGTCTAGTTCTTAGGACTTGCTTTAGAGGGGACGAGACTTTAGATTTGAAACAGTTCTAACGTTTACAATAGTAAGTGCGGGTAACAATTGTTTTGTTCTTGTTGCATGCAAATATAACGAGACATTTTTGGTTTTTAGTTGCAAAGTGTAATGTGACACTCTTGTTTTTCACAAGGGAGTAAATTCAATTAGAGCGGACGAATCGTCATCACTCTTTCCCACGAGATGTTTGCTATCTTTAGTAACAAATGGTAACTTAACACTTTTGTTTTTTATATGGGAGTAAATTCAATTAGAGCTGACAAGTTATCGGCTACTGTTTCCAGGATATTAAACAAAAAAGAAGGTTTTGTTTCTGGACGGTTTTTACGTCTCTGCAGTAGCGGTTTAATAGTTTTATTTGATGACATTCATTTCAGCCCGATATTTTTTAAGGGAAAAAGTATGAAAACTGTTCAAATGTTCTTTGAAGACTGCGTGGCACCAAGTTAAAGTGCATTTAATTAAATCAGACTTTCAACGTGTCAGAGATTTTTTTTTCTCTTTCTTTCTATTTTCGGTGAAGTTGTGTTGTGTTGTGTTGTGTAAAAAGGTAAACTTACGACTTGTGTAAAATGCGAAAAAGTCTCTAAATTACAGTACCGCTCAAAAGTAAGTTACCACCGTCTCGCGAGACGCGTCTCGTTTCTCGCGAGACTCGTCTCGAGAGAAACGAGATGAGTCTCGTTTCTCGCGAGTGCACTGGAAGTACCAATGCTACGCATTCGTCGGTATTCGAAACCTGTTTTGTTAATAAGACGTCTGTATCGTATCGTATCGATGAGCGTGGTAGACACGATTTTCATTCTCATCAGCAATGCGTGTGTACCATGTGTTTATTATAAATTCTCAAGCGTCCAGTATTGTTTCATATACATCGGCCAAACCTTTTTTTATTCCAGCCAGACTTGCTTAACGTTTAGTTTTTGTAAATACATTCACGATAAAAGTTGTGGAGTTTTGTCACCCGATCTACGTGTGGGAAGTTAAAGCAGCGATCGAGATCACCAAGTCAACACAGCAGCGCCGCCTATGTTTTGCCAACTATCGCTCCCAACTGATTTGTCGGGAAACTCGACGAACTTTTTATCCAAAGATTGCGAACATATGAAACGACGCTAAGTGTTCCGTCGAATAATTTAATATTCAAACTTGCGAACACACGCTTTGCACATAAGCCTCGAACTTTTTATTCAAAAGTTGTGAGCACGCCACGCTTTGATCATACTTCACTTCACTTTACATTCGAATAACTAATTTATTCGAACTTGTGAACGCTCGCTTTGCACATGAAATCCGACTTGACTAACTTTTTATTCATACTTGTGTACGCTTGACAACACACGCTTTGTAAACATAAGGAATCTCGACTACCTTTTGAACACACACTTTAATCACTGAGCCTCGACCAACTTTTTATCCATATTTGTGTTCACACGCTTTTTGCCACATCAAACCTCTAACATTTTATTCAAACTTGTGAACACATGCGACACCACACTTTGATCATGAAACGTCAACTAACATTTTATTCAAACTTGTGAACATGCGACACCACGCTTTGATCATGAAACTTCGACTAACTTTTCATACTCGTAAACATGCTAAACCACGCTTTGATCATGAAACCTCAACTAACTTTTTATTCATACTCTTAAACATGTTAAACCACGCTTTGATCATGAAACCTCGACTAACTTTTTATTCATACTCGTAAAAATGCTAAACCACGTTTTGATCATGAAACCTCGACTAACTTTTTATTCATCAGTCTTAAAATCGGAGATTCTCACGTGTTCAAGTTCATATAAGAAAGATTGAGAGATAACAACATAGTTTCGTGGATTTGAGCGCGCTCAAGTACAGTATTGCCGTTCGAAGAGAAAGTTTCTGTTGTCATGAATGTAATTTAGAAAAGATCACGACTCTTAGACTAGCTGGCCAATGATAATAATAGTTATGTGCAAATGTGGTAATAAAAGTGTGTTTCAGTGTTCAGAAGTCGGATCATGTATCTTATGGAAGGCCTAGACCGCTGTATCGACCGATATATAAAATGTTTATTCACATACCGCTCGAGATCTTCGTTGTCGAGCAACAAAAATTCTATCTGTTAAAGAGAGTGTATTGTGCCATTGGAAAAAAACGATTTATATCAAATAGAACCGGCGATGTTGTTGCCGCGACGCTTTGCAAAACAAACTTCATCTGCGTATTAAATCGACTGCCGCTAGACAGACCTTTCCCTTGCAAAAACATTGAGTTACTGTAAACGTCGCATCACATAAACATTATTAGAAACTCCTGTCTTCAAAGATATAGTATTTTGCCGTTTGAATAAACGATTTATGCCAAATAGAACTGGAAATATATTTTTAGTGTTTGCCTTGACGTTTTGGAGAACGATAAAAGTTCATTACTGTATGTTGTCGACTTGTCGACGCGTGCCGCTAGACAAAACTCGCGCTGGCAGAAAAATTTAAAACTACATGTAATGTTTACGGCGCATCTCAGAAACCTTGATAAAAACTCCTGTCTTCAAAGATATCGTATTTCAGCGTTTGAATGAACGATTTATGCCAAATAGAACCGGAGATATCATTTTTTCAACAATTTCCGTGACGCTTTCATGACTCCCATTCACAATTGACTCGCTGGCGCATGCCGAAAGCCGGAACGTTTTTCTCCTATGCAAAATTAAATGTTTGTTTGAGTTAGCGGTTATTGCAGAGCGAGCAAATGTAGGTAACTGAATCATTCAGAGTGAGCAAGATTCGCAAAATCAACTCTTTGCCCCCGTGATCGCACGAATTGAAATGCATGTAACTCTACTTGTAGTTACGTTCGTTGTTCGATATTACCTTTGTTCGATATGAATCGAGCAAACGATCGATGCATATTTTATGTTGGACGGTCCCATCGATTTGACAACGAACTGCAGAGCAGCAATCGTTACCCGTAACCGGTTTCTTACGCGTAATATACGCCATACTAAACGCTTCAGTGATTCTCGAGAGAAACGAGAAACGTCTCGAGAGAAACGAGACTCGTCTCGCGAGAAACGAGACGAGAGGTGGTAACTTACTTTTGAGCGGTACTGTAACTTGAGTATTTTTGAGCAAAAATTTCTCTTGGGGGTTGGAAGGGTTATGTGATCGGTGAGCGAGGGAGTTATGCATGTGCGGGTGTCACACTAATCACAGTGCGGGTTGTATCAAAGAGCGAATCAAATTGCCCGTTAGAAAATAAGATGATAACTACATTGATCTGGAGACATGTCAGATTACTGTAGTTTGTTCAGTCAAACATTTTATGGCTTACTATTTAGCTATCTTACCATGACCGATGTAACATCGCAACCAAAAAAACTTGTCAAATTAACCAAATCATTACTGTACCATGAATGCTTCTATCTACAAAACTTCACAGAAAAAAATAACTCTTGCACGTCTTGCGTGCCTATGTTTGCGTAAGTGAGCAAGGCAGGGCTAGCGCCGCGAGGATCGATGTTAAGATCTGGCCTCAGCGAAACCTAGCAGACACAAAGGTAGGTGTCCTGATGGTGTAAACAGCATTTAACAAAATTGGAACTTTTTTTTTTAGGTCACGATGAATTACCTTTGGTTCAACCGAACTCTACCGCAAGCCGTTGTCGAACCCAGACTCCATCATCAGTTACTTCCGATGTACATTCGTATCGATAAAGATTACCCCATGCCCCTCTCCATCCAGGAAGGCCTACAAAGGCTTGGACATGAGGTCAGGAATATAAGCGGTTACGCAGTCGTTCAAGCTGTGGCCAGAAATGAGGATGGAACACTGACAGGCAAATCCGACCCCAGGAAGAGTGGCTGGGCTGCTGGGTACTGAGGAGATCTCAATTCTGTTACTTCATTGACTGTGCATATTTTAAGGATAACTATGGAACCTTCATAAGTTCCCTGCTCTATATTTTCTAGTGTATTAAAGGAGCTCAGTAACAGTGTTTTGAGCTAGTTGGAGCACGTACAAAACTACCTTTAAATTGAAGGAAACCAGAAAATAGTAGTTTACTAAGAAAAAAACTTAACCATCCTTATTCCTTTATTCCATAAAGGAATAAGGATGGTAAAGGATCGGGAAAAGATTAACACGGATTGCAAACGACGAACTTGAAAAATTTAGGCTTAACTTTTTAAGATGCGCAAACCGTAATGTAGCTCCTTTTAAAGCCAATTCAATTGATGAAGGTCTGTTTTTTTTAAGTGTGAAAGTGAATGAGCGAAAAAAAAGGTGAAATAAAGTTTAATTTAACCTTGACAAATGGATCACAGCATCCAACATGCAGTGTCTGATAATTATTGTATTTTTCCAACTCCCGGACCGCCCCTGTAGTTAAACACCTCTTGAACGTGCCAATCAATTAGAGTTCCAGAATATTTGTTGAATTTCGTTTACTCTGTAAGACTGAAACTTTCAATAGCTGTTTATCAACCCTCACCGAAATTTTGATGATTAAATTGTTTCTCCACGTCATTTGAAATTGCTATAGCAACCGCATGTTTAGGTGCAAGTCAAGCTTAAAATCATCTTGTTGGATGTAATTATTCGGTTTTTCCAGTTTGTCAGCAAATATTCGTAATTGCCGAGAACATAGCGATTTTATCGTTTGGTCGAGCTTTGAAATTTCCATTGCCAACGACAAAACCAAAATAATTTTCTGAATCAATCAGATCAATCTGCATTTCCAAACAGGTCTGAATAAGATATTCCTCGAAAATCTGAGAAAGCCTACTTTGTCAGTTTATGCCGTCCTTATATTTTCCACGATCTTTACTGCAACTACCACAAATCTTTACAAGCGTTCATACAACTACGAGAAATGTTTGTGCGTATGACGCCATGATAAAAACGATCTAGTCTAGCTGGGCTTCTTAGCGCGGGGCCATTGTTTACATAATTGATTTATTTTTGATGCTTCTTGCATAAATTACGTTATTCTGTGCTCAATTTTAATGTACACAAGTACGGAGATTTGATCTTAGCGAGGTGGTTGCGCTCCTTATCTTACACCAAGCGTGTTTGTTGATTTTCCTTTACATTGAAGGGTGTGTACGAGGCAAAATGAGCAGCCAAGAAACTGCAAAGGAGGTTTCGTACAAGCCGGTTCAAATCGAGGAAGACACCCCTCGTAAAAGGTAAGACTCGAATGTGTCATGCGATCAGCCAACGAAACGCCTGGCTAGTGTAATATCAGAACTGCATGTTTGATAACAATTGATTTAATACCGATAATACCTCGATAATACCTCGGAGCTTGCGGTTGATATTCTATTTTTTGACCTGTTGTTGCCCGGCGTACATGGACAGATAGTTCTGACTCGATTTGCGCGGACGGCGTCGGTCCTTCGTTGTAAACAGTGTTAGGGAAACAGTCTGAAGTACGCGTCACGATAACAGTGTTGACATGCCTCACTGATTACCTTTATCAAGACTGTTTCGGAAGCTAGAGGAGGGAATCTCTCCTTATCCCTCTACCTTTCTCTAATGTACTTTATTCTTTACAGATAATTTCAGTTTGTCGTTTGGCCCTGATCGAAGCCTTCCAACTCGGTTCTCGACAACAGATTGTGACTCGGTCTGGTAATTGCGTGCTTGTGAATATTCACAAGGACTTACTCATTAACATACGTTAAACAGGCAAACAATTTGACCTCTTTTTCTTTTGGATAAAAGCCTGTTGGAGGGTCAAGCGGTTTAAAATAATAAACAAAAAAATACACTCTTTTTTATAAAAATATTGTTTTTCCGGCCGAGGCTGAATATTGTTATTTTCATGTATTTTTCCGTCGATTTTTAGGCTGAAAATATTCTTGTAAATATTCTTAGATTATAGCGTATGACATTTCTGTTTTCGAATGTATTTGTTGTCTGAATGATGTTAAGGTAATTTTGGAGCCAGCTTGCGGGCATTAAAGCTTGATATGACGCACGTCACATAACTTCTTGGAGAAATATTATTAACATCGAAATTACCGGTAGTGGCTGCACAAGCACACGGTCAAGGCATTAGACAAAACGTAGTGACGTTTTAAACTGATTAAAACGAGTGAACTACGTTTATTATATGGCTAGCTCCGTGAGCGGGCAAGATGAATCAAATCCTGCGTTGTGATTGGCTACCCGAGCGGGCAAGATGGAGCTATCTTGCCCGCTCGGGACTACCCTCCTTGTCCCGCAAGAAAAATTTCCCCGTAAGCCATATAATAAATCCTTTATTGACCAAGCTTGTTCGGTCAAGATGGCTGAATATTGGCCTCGGTCTTTTTTTGCGAGTTTATGGACCTCGACTCCGTCTCGGTCCATACTGAACACGCAAAAAAAGAACTTGGCCAATATCCAACCATCTTGACCTCACACTTGGTCAATAACCCATACATATCTGCTCTTACTTTATAGAACTAACAACCGACGAATTCTTATTATCGTTCTGGTAGTCACTATCATTGTGGTGGCAATCGTCATCGCTCTCACCATTGTCCTGACGAGAGAAAAGCAGTCCAAACCGGACAAACCTGTTACCAAACCCCACCCAAGCGTGACACCAACCCCGAAACCTATACTACCACCACCGACCGGACCCCCAGGGGCGGATGGCCCATACAAACACGCCGTAGTAGCATCGGATGCCGGTCTCTGCTCAGAGATTGGCCGGGACATTTTAAAGAAAGGGGGTTCTGCCATGGATTCGGCGATCGCCGCCTTGTTCTGCATTGGTGTTTACAACATGCATTCCGCTGGAGTGGGTGGGGGCGGCTTTATGGTGGTGTACAAGAAGAGTACGAGGTTCGTAGAGGTGATTGACTTTCGCGAGGAAGCGCCAGGGAAAGCCAATAGAACGATGTATGTTGGAGGGAGAATGAGCTCGACAATAGGTAAGTAAAGACAGAAGTGCTTGATTAAACGCCAGTAGAATTTGTTTAAGTGAGACTCAACCTTGTCAGGAGCCTATCACTAGGAGCCTGCAACCACCACACGTTCCTGTCACGGCGTTTTCACAGACCGATCCATTTTTAGTTTGATTTTACCGCGAATTCAGACCCCCCAGGAACCTCAGTGACCAATCACAAGCACGGACTTAATTTTTAACTGACGTCGTCATTTCACCTAAAGAAACGATGCGAGGTAAGCAATTTTGTTCCTTACCGATGCGCCCTCATGTAGACCAGAACTGATCTATTTCGCGGGAAGAGAAGCCTAAAAATAGACCGGTCTGTAAAAGTCTCGACATACCCTTAATATGGGAGTTGTGCGCTCCTAGTTATGGGCTCTTGATCTTGTAGATCCCGTTTTATTGTAACCCAGCGCATTTAAAAAATTTTCTGAACTTGCTTTGGATGCGAGGTGATAAATTAAAAACGAGGAGCATATCAGTGAGTTTTGAGTATCGTTTTACTGAATTCTTCAAACGACTGAATGATGTAGACATTTCAATTTGCTCTAAATGAGGTGATGTTCTGAAAAGGAGGCAACCTGGACTGTGCGGTGTTCACTGAAACATAGGTGGAGATAGAGTTTTCTTTCGAAATATTCTTTGCGCAATCTCCTCAGAAATCGTCTATTTTCTGAAAATTGTGACCAAAGGTTTCTATAGCCTGCGTAGCAAGCGTTTCTGTGGGGTTCGGAAGCAAAGAATTACAGCGCGAAAAATGGAACGAGTAAAAGAGGGGGGAGGGGGAGGGGAAGGAAGGAAGGAAACGCTTGCAGACAAACCCCTGGATTTTGAAAACCGCCCACTTGGCCTTTCGTGCCTGAGTGCGCACACTGAGATTTCGTCCTGCCATCGGCTGTCATAAATTAACCAATAAAATCTTCAGCCTTCCGTAGCGGAAGTGAACTTTGAACCAAAATAAACGTTACTTGTCAAAATATGTCTGAAACAACGAGAGCACGGTGGGAACGGAGAAATCTCGATAAATTAAATTTGGTAATTTATAATCAAGCTATATTTCTACCCAATCCATCTAAAAGGAAGGACTGCAAGGGTGAAGTTTTAGCACAAATCTGCCAGAAAGTTAAAATATGACAAGTATTCCAGTCGCGTTAGTAATCCTTGTGCTCGCATGATTCGAAATTTTGGATCACTGTATTCATTCGTCCAGGAATCGATACAAGGTAAAATTAGCAAGTCAACTCCCACAAAGGCAATACCAGTAAAGAAGCGTTTGCTGGAAACGCCAGATCCGCAAATCGGTTCGACTGTTATCGCCTGCAGCAAAAACAAACAACGGAAAGTCTTCTCGGCAAACTTTGGAATTTGGGCAGGAGAGGCTTCAAACATCTGAAAGGCCGGGGAAATAACGATAATCTTGACCAGTATCTGAATAAAGATAATCTTCCCCTAGGAGGCCTCCAAGTCAAAGTTGTCTGTAAAATGACCTCGTAAGAATTCCCCGCGACGAGACGACTAAATTTTTGGTAAGGCAAATATGTGACAAAAACTGGCATGCCGCAGTTAATACTATAACAAATCATTCAGAATTGTACCCAGAGGTTCTAAATGCTGTCCACAAAAATGCTTCTAATGAAATGTCAGAGTACCTACGACAACATGTTGCCATGTAACAAGCCAGACGAAATCACTAGGTTTTCCCACGCAGTACAAGTAGTGCGAATTTTCTGTCCCGTGGTTTATTATCTTGTCCTCGGCGCATGTGGCATTCAAGAAAGTGATGTTAAAATTAAAGGAACAGCTGCAAATTGTGTCGCGCTTACTCGTGCAATAATGTGCAGGCTTCGAAAAAGCAAAGCGTTGGCATTGAACTACAGGATTTCTATCGTACTGTCAAAACTGACGACTAAATCCTCGTTCAGCGAGAAAAGTTAAAGCGTTTTGTAACCAAGCTTCGAACGCGTCTTCCCCCTTTGTCAGGCACTCAAAGGTATTAAAATACCTTTGATCGACACATGTCAATAATATTGGACTAGCCCAGCCAATCACGAGCTCCGTTCGCTGGCGAACGGAGGTTTTGAAAATCTAGGGGTTTGTCTGCAAGCGTTTCCTTCCTTCCCCTCTCCCAGCCCCCCCCTTTTTTTTTTTGGTTCTCGCCCCATTTTCCGCGCAGACAAAACACCGAGAATCCCGTTCTTCGGTCTTTCTTTGCTTCCAAACCCTACGGAAATGCTTGCTACGCAGGCTAAGGTTTCTATAAATTATACGCCTCGTGCGAGTTAAATGAATTAAAAGTTTCCTTTACGCGGCCGCCATCAAAGGACTACAGTTGTGTTGCCCAGAGTCCATCATGTTCTCACAAAACTACACTGAAGTATATGAAAGGATATCTAGAAGAACCACAAATAGGATAACAAACTTAATTGGAGTGTATATCTTATGTACGTTATCTGTTTTCACTTTCTGAATGATATTGTGTCGGGCTTATATCTTTCCGTGTTTTTTTTGTTTTTTTGCTCCTGTTTCCTCTTCGTTCATACCAGACTTTTCAATTAAATGTTTCATATCAAACTCAGTGAGAACTCCGTAAATAAGGTCGCGTGGTTTAAATTAAAACACAAACCTAAAATGAACGACAGTAGCTCGCAAAAAATCATCTTTGAGCGTTTACTAGCTAGCTACAGAAGGCAATGGTTTAGCGCGGCGGAGGGCGAAAGCTTTTAAGGGGGTTTCATGAAAAGTTATTGTTTGCTGTTGGTTTGTGGTTTTGCAGGTGCGACAGCCGCCGGTGTACCCGGTGAGGTGAAAGGATTCTTTGAAGCCTGGACAAAGTATGGCAAACTGCCCTGGGCGGTTCTGGT